>NW_024078973.1:0-1204 GCF_014754425.2 Oryx dammah
ACCCTTGCTGCAACTCAAGAAGTTCCCCGACATACACGCCTCCACTCGAGAGGAACACCGAGCGTCCCGCCCACATCAAGAGGAGCCCCGTTTCCTCCTCATAGCTCGAGATGAGGGTTCCTTTCTCTGCTTGGTCGGTAAAGGATTCCCGGCTTTCCTGTCACATATCGGAGGAGGCACTCTCCACAGGAAAGTCGAGAGGAACTCCAGGGGTCGTGCCACCATTCCCAATGTGCAGAAAATGTCTCAGTCCACTCCAGAAGAACCTGATTTCCCTGCACTTCCTCCACATGCACGCCGATGATCGACTCACACCACAGTGGCACGTGTGACAGCCCTGTCGGAAAGCCTCGCGGGAAAGCCTCCAAAGAATGCCACAGATCCCTGTATGAAGGCGCCAGGAAGCCTGCCATGGCTGCACCAGCTCGAGAGGAAAGCAGACGTACATGTCCCCACTCGAGACGAGGACTGACCCCGCTGTGGAGCCTCCAGTGGTACCCCAAGCTGCATGTCAGCACTTTAGAGGAATCCTCAGGTTCCCGTCTCGATCCACACGAGGGCTTAGGCCCCGAAACTTACTGGAGAGGAATCCCGAGAGGCCCCACGCAACTCGCATGGAGACTGGCCTTTCCTGAGGCCAAGAGGGAGGGTCCCAGAGGTCCCCGTCGTAACTCGAGAAGGTCCGCCGCAACTCGAGAAAATCCAGGAGGTTCTCCCCTCCGGGCGAGATGAGGCCCTTTTCCGCTGAGGCCTCTCGAGTCAAATCACACCGTCCCTCTTGAACTTCGAAAGGGTTCTTCACACCCTTGCTACAAATCCAGAAGTTCCCCGACAGAGCCGACTCCACTCGAGAGGAACACCTAGGGTCCCGCCCACATCAAGAGGAGCCCCGTTTCCTCCTCATAGCTCGAGATGAGGGTTCCTTTCCCTGCTTCGTCGGGAAAGGACTACCAATTTTCCTGTTACACCTCGGAGGAGGCGCTCTCCACAGGAAATTAGAGAGGAACTCCAGGGGTCGTGCCACCATTCCCAATGTGCACAAAATGTCTCAGTCCACACCAGAAGAAACTGATTTCCCTGCACTTCCTCGACATGCACGCCGAGGATCGACTCACACCACCGTGGAACGTGTGACAGCCCTGCTGGAAAGCCTCGTGGGAATGCCTCGTGGGAAAGCCTCCAAAGAATGCCACAGATCCCTGTA
>NW_024078974.1:0-1204 GCF_014754425.2 Oryx dammah
GCGGGCAACTGATTAGTCATTTCTTTTCCATTTACAAAAACTGCACCATTTGTACTAATGCATACTGCTTGATCCCGCTGCAGGGAGTCATATCCATTCTGTTTTTCTGCACACACTCCTATACTGTCTCTTCTGTCTGGTTGTCCCACAGTTTCAACTCTGAATGTTAACGTCTGCCCACAGAAGTAAGTGGGGGCGCTGGAGTAGAGAACACCGGACGACTCGGCATCGTTACGAAGCGCTATGTTTCTCCGACTGCTCAGGCTGTACCCCTCAAAGCCAGCTGTCCACTCATGCGGCACCAGCGTGGAATGACCAATCTGGGGGACACTCCACGGACTCCACTCCTGTCGGCCGTCTCCTCGGGCGCAGACTCTGAACTGATAATCAACGTTGGGGTCTATGTGCAATACAATGAATTCCGTTTCAGAGCCTACGTATACATCCTCAAAATGATTGGAAGTACATTTACGGAACTGGAGCCTGTAATCTTGGGCAGTAAAGTCGTCATCCACCTTACACCAGCGTACGATGATGCCTCCAGGTTTCTCTATCAGTTCTTCTATCTGTACCGGTGGGCGAGATGCTACTGTTCCATGTTTAAAAATATGGTCTTTCACTATGTTAAGAATTGAGTCATCCAATTGAGCAGATAAGCAAGGCACGTCGACCAGTAAAGGCACTTCTGGTAGGCTGTCCAGCTGGATGTGTGAGGCTTTCTTGGTAAAGCTCCAGAGCTTTTCATTCTGTTCTCCTACACCTCCCTGAATGGCGAGCTCACCTTCTTGGGCTAAGTCCTCTGCGGTGTTAACTCCGTGTTCTATCAGCTTCTGGCAGTCATCTAGTGGTTTGATGGTCTCCTGTTCAATGGTGTCCACCTCTTGCAAGAGGGTCACCAATCGCTCATCCAGGAGCTTTGTAAGCGTTCCTTTTAAATCATTAAAATGCTGTTTGAGGACATCTCTCGTCTGGGATGCACTCTCCTTGATCTGCCTCCGCGCCTCCCGCAGACCCTGCAGCCTCTGGCTCAGCTCCCGGCGGTAGCTCTGCGCCGCCTCCACGCTCTCGCGGGCCTCCTGCAGCAGCAGCTCGGGCTCCAGCTCCATCGTCCCCTCGTCCGGCCGCGCGGCCGGCGGCAGCGGGCGCGGTTCCCGACTCCATAGCAAGCCCTTTAAAGTTGCAGAATTTACACAAGAAAATGTCT
>NW_024078976.1:0-348 GCF_014754425.2 Oryx dammah
CTAGGAGGCAGGGGTCAGTTAGCGTCGCGTGGTCAGGAAGGGGCCCCGCGTACTGAGAGGAGGGATGGTCTGCTCGGGCAATCAAATTTCCTGGGGCTGTTGGCTCCCCGCGCGCAGGAACCCAGATGCTCGATCTGCGCCAGGCGAACAGGAATGGGGTTGCGGGATGCTCCCGCCGAGAGCTCGAGGGGATAGGCTGTCCCTGCACGTGTGCAGGAAGGCGTGGGGGCTCGTGCTCCGCCCCGCGCGAAGCTCCTGGGGTTTTCACCGCCAGGCCAGGAGGACTGGCGCACTGAAGTAGTGGAGCCTCGCGTCGGGCCACACGTGCACAGAAGAGGGCTGATCCCA
>NW_024078976.1:448-1204 GCF_014754425.2 Oryx dammah
CTGCGAAGGCTGCAGGGCAGGAGCCCTGCCTTCTTGCGCACGGGGTGGACCCCGCCCCCCGCGGCGCATGCCCCCACATCCTGTGCTTGCGGCGTGCAGGAGACCCAGCTTCCTGCGCGCCGGGGGACGGTTTCCTTCCCCGCACCCCGGCTTGCGGGGCACGAAACTCCCCTTCCTGCACAGGCGGCACAAGCCCTCCCATTCCTGTGCGCACAGCGGGGCCCCAGAACCTTGTGCCTGCGCCGCCCCAGAACCTCGTGCAAGCACATGCCGGCTAGCCCTACCCCGGAACGAGGGACGAGAGCTCCCCACCCCCTTTTCTACCCAGGCTGCAGGGCGCCAGCTCTCTCTTCTTGTGCGCGCGGGGCCCCACGCCGCAGGCGACACGGGCCTCTCTGCCTGGGAACATGGGATCAGCCCTCTTCTGTGCACGTGTGGCCCGACGCGAGGCTCCATTACTTCAGTGCGCCAGTCCTCCTGGCCTGGCGGTGAAAACCCCAGGAGCTGCGCGCGGGGCGGAGCACGAGCCCCCACGCCTTCCTGCACACGTGCACGGACAGCTTATCCCCTCGAGCACTCGGCGGGAGCATCCCGCAACCCCATTCCTGCTCGCCTGGCGCAGATCGAGCACCTGGGTTCCTGCGCGCGGGGAGCCAACAGCCCCAGGAAATTTGATTGCCCGAGCAGACCATCTCTCCTCTCAGTACGAGGGGCCCCTTCCTGACCACGCGACGCTAACTGACCCCTGCCTCCTGG
>NW_024078977.1:0-1204 GCF_014754425.2 Oryx dammah
TGGAGGGTGAAGAGGGAGAAGAGGGCACACACTCCCCAGCTCCCAGCCCTTCTCCCCACATTCTCTGGCCCTGGGGCCCCAGCCACATTCCCCATCCCAGGGAATACCTATGAGGAGAAGCCCGCATGGGAGAAGGCAGGGAGGTCAGGGACACAGGCAGCAACCTGGGGCAGGCAAGCCAGGGAGTTGACCTCACAGGACCCAGCATCCTGGTCTTCTCGGAAGTAGATGGAGTCAGCAGAATTGATGGAGGGGTCCTCATCAAAGAAGTTGTAGGGTCGCAGAAAGAAGCCCACACTGTTGCCCACTGTCACCGTGTTGGGAATGTCCTCTGCATGTGGGATGTGCAGGAAACCAGCTGTCACCCAGGCCACCAAGTCCTAGCCGGGGAAGAAAGAGCGTCATGAGGCCTGGCACTGCTAAGAACACCTCGGCCTCCTACAGAATTCACTTTGGGAGCCCACCATCACTCAAGAGGGTTTTAAGCTCTAAACGCTTTATCATAGTAGCCCAGAAGTCAAAGCATAAAAAATCAACTTCATATTAGGAGCAACACCAGCCTCCACTCTTCCAGCCTGCAGCTGCCATCTCTGACAATTCCCATCACATCGCCATCAGCCTACCCATCCCAAGAGAAATGACGACACACACAGGCTACTTCAGCACTGCCTCTGACTCTGGGAGAGTTCCCAGAGTGTAACTGAGAGGAGGTGAATGGAGGAGTCAAATCAGGGTGTGGGTGACAGAAAGGCTGACATTTAGAAATTAACCACTTGGTGGTGAAGAGAGAAGGGGAGAGGTTTAAGGTATAAGAGATGTGGTCTTCCCTGGTCATTCCAGCCCTTCTGAATCCTGGGGCCCTTAAGGACTCAGTCCACAATCAGAGACTGAAACTGCTGCTGCCTCTCGAGGAAAAGTTGGAGCCTCAGCCAGGGTCTGCAGATGAACTCCCAGCTTAGGATGTTTCCCTCCACAGGTAAGGAGCAGATCCACAAGAGCACAGAAGCAGGAGTCAGCTCAGCCCTTCAGGTTTTCACAGGGTTTCAAGGCCCCACCCAAGAGAAGGTGGGGCTGATCTCTGTGCCCCCCACCCCTCCCTCTTCTCCCACAGTCAGCTGACCTTTCCACCAATGGTCTCATTGTTGATGAAGTCAGCAAAGTCCACGGTGGGAGTCCAGGGGTCATTCTGATTGAAGACGCTAGA
>NW_024078979.1:0-1204 GCF_014754425.2 Oryx dammah
CCTATGCCAGCTACTTCCTCAGATTAAGAAAAAACACATAGATTTTTAACTATAACGCAGAGAAAATGAATATGTAAAACCTTCTTACATAGTTCATAATGCTTGTGGCATGACATGATATAGTAGCTTTCTAAGCAATGGCACCCCACTCCAGTACTCTTGCCTGGAAAATCCCATGGATGGAGGAGCCTGGTGGGCTACAGTCCATGGGGTTGCTAAGAGTCAGACACGACTGAGTGACTTCACTTTCACTTTTCACTTTCACGCACTGGAGAAGGAAATGGCAACCCACTCCAGTGTTCTTGCCTGGAGAATCCCAGGGACAGAGGAGCCTGGTGAACTTCCGTCTATGGGGTCGCACAGAGTCAGACATGACTGATGTGACTTAGCAGCAGCAGCATGTTTTAAAGGCAAGAACAAGAATAAATTATTGTCAAACTCCTGTATGTAGCAGTCAGTTGATACAGTCAATTTATAAAGCATAAATTTTTTAAAAAACACATGACAAGGAACTTGAAAGAGAAAAGTTTCAAGGTGAGGACTTATACTCCTACCCTCCTTATGAGAGGTGAGGAGATTTACCTAACCGGTAAGTTTGGGAGAAGGAACTTCTCCCAGTGTTTACTTGGTTCCAAATCTCTACTTTGAAAAGATGTATGTGCCCACAGCACCGTGAACTTGGGTGTGCAGTAGGCAGCCTGTGTCTGGGATGGGGGTCAAGCATTTGCTTCCTCCCCTTAGGCCTGCGTGGGGAAGTGTCTGACTTGGGACGAAGTGTTCGGAGGCCCGCTGTGACTGCACAGCTAAAGCATGTCCTCCAGGTTCACAGCTCTCAAGTACTAAGACCCAATGTAGATGCAATGCTGTGAAAGAAACCTTAATTGCTCTCCTACAATGGCAAGAAGCCAAATGAGAAAACAGGCTGAGACTGCATTTAACAAGGCTACTTTTCCGTGCATCACAAACATCAGGAAAACACCATTAAAACTATAAACCTGTGTGCACTGACTGAAATGGATATTTTAATCACAATGATTGAACAGTGAAAACTGGTTGCAATTTAAAGACTCCCCATCATTGCTATCTTAGATACCATTCATCCAGGTGATGTCAACATAGAGATAAAGTGAGCTTCATTTATAATGTTTAAATGTTTGAATTAACTACAAATCTAGAAATATTCTACAAATGCTCAGCAAGATTG
>NW_024078980.1:0-1204 GCF_014754425.2 Oryx dammah
TCGGGGCTGGTGCACTGGGACGACCCAGAGGGATGGTATGGGGAGGGAGGGGGGTTCAGGATGGGGAACATGAGTAAACCCATGGCAGATTCATGTTGATGTATGGCAAAACCAATACAATACTGTAAAATAATTATCCTCCAATTAAAATAAATAAATTTATATTATAAAAACAATCATTTAAAGCAGCTTCAGAAATTACAGAAATGATTGAATTGGCTGAAGAGCTCATTAAAACCCTAATACCAATATGCTTAATGAAGCATAAAAATAAACAGGGAGAACAACTAGGAAAAATAAACAAATGAGACTTCTGAAACTGAAAAATATAGTATTGGAATGAACAATTATTTGGATTAATTACACAAGAGACTGGACATTGCACAATAAAAGAACTAGAAAGTAAAACACAGCAGTAGAGACTATCTAAACTGA
The DNA here is from genome assembly GCF_014754425.2 of Oryx dammah. Lineage (NCBI taxonomy): Eukaryota > Metazoa > Chordata > Mammalia > Artiodactyla > Bovidae > Oryx > Oryx dammah. The sequence goes on from NW_024078980.1 coordinate 436, forward strand.
ACCAAAGAGAGTAAAAAGGCAGAGAAATATGAATGGAAACACATTTATATTTATATAAAAATATATAAAATATGTGTATTTAGAGATTCAGATTAAGGGATGTGCAGAAAAATATTAAGAAAAGATAAATGACATTTTCCCAAAGTTATTGAAAACTGTAAACCCACTGATGCAAAAAGCTAAACAAACCCCAAACAAGATAATGAAACCATTCTCAGTAAACTTGACAATGTAATTACTGAAATTCATTGGTAAACAAACAAACAAAATATGTTAAGAGCAGCCAGGGAAGTTTGACACGTTATATACAGGGAACAAAAGGATAAGTATTACTTACTGACTTTTTGAGGAAGCAATGAAAGTCAGATGACAATGTAAGAACATATTTAAAGTATTGGGATTTGCATTTGTTACCCTAAAATTGAATCAGCTATGAAAATACTTTTCAAAACTGAATGAAAATTAAAATGATATACCTGTGGTGGATTCATGTTGATGTATGGCAAAACCAATACAATATTGCAAAGTAATTAACCTCCAATTAAAATAAATAAATTTATATTAAAAAAATAAAATAAAATGATTTCAGGTAAATGAGAGATGATAGAATTGGAGGCCACCAGACACACACTACACAAAACTGCCTCAGGAAGTTCTTCAAGCTAAAGGGAGATGACAGCAGATGAAAACATGGTTCCTCTCAAAGCTATAGAGACTGTGCTAAATGTTGAATCTCTGTTAGAAGATTTAAGGCAAAAATATTAGCAAC
>NW_024078981.1:0-1203 GCF_014754425.2 Oryx dammah
TCCCAATGTGCACAAAATGTCTCAGTCCACTCCACAAGAACCTGATTTCCCTACAATTCCTCGACATGCACGCCGAGTATCCACTCACACAACAGTGGCACGTGTGACAGCACTATCGGAAAGCTTCGTGGGAAAGACTCCAAAGAATGCCAGAGATCCCTGTATTAAGGCGCCAGAAAGCCTGCCACGGCTGCTCCATCTCGTGAGGAAAGCGGACGAGCATGTCCCCAGTCGAGACGAGGAGTGACTCCCCTGTGGAGCCTCCAGAAGTACCCCAAGATCCATGACAGCACTGGAGAGGAAGCCTCAGGTTCCGTCACAGACTCCACACGAGGTTTTAGGCCCCGGCACCGACTGCAGAGGAATGCCGACAGGCACCTCGCAGCTCACAAGGAGACTGGCCTTTCCTGAGGCCACAAGGGAGGGTCCCAGAGGTTCCCGTCGTAACTCGAGAAGGTCCGCCGCAACTCGAGAATATCCAGGAGGTTCTCCCCTCCAGGCAAGATGAGGTCCTTTTCCGCTGAGGCGTCTCGAGTCAAATCACCCCTTCCCTCTTGAACTTCGAAAGGGTCCTTCACACCCTTGCTGCAACTCAAGAGGTTCCCCGACATACCCGTCTCCACTCGACAGGAACATCAAGGGTCCCGCCCAATCAAGAGGAGCCCCGTTTCCTCCTCATAGCTAGAGATGAGGGTTCCTTTCGCTGCTTCGTCGGGAAAGGATTCCCGGCTTTCTTGTCGCATCTCGGAGGAGGCGCTCTCCACAGGAAATTCGAGAGGAACTCCAGGGGTCGTGCCACCATTCCCAATGTGCACAAAATGTCTCAGTCCACTCCAGAAGAACCTGATTTCCCTGCACTTCCTCGACATGCACGCGGAGTATCCACTCACACCACAGTGGCACGTGTGACAGCCCTGTCAGAAAGCCTCGTGGGAAAGCCTCAAAAGAATGCCGCAGATCCAAGTATCAAGGCGCCGTGAAGCCTGCCACGGCTGCTCCAGCTCGTGAGGAATGCGTACGTGCATGTCCCCACTCAAGAAGAGGACTGACTCCCCTGTGGAGCCTCGAGAAGTACCCAAAGATCCATGTCAGCAGTGGAGAGGAATCCTCACGTTCCATCATAGACTCCACAGGAGGTCTTAGGACCAGGCACCGACTGCAGAGTAATCCCGACAGGCCCCTCGCAACTCGCATGGAGACTGG
>NW_024078982.1:0-1203 GCF_014754425.2 Oryx dammah
CTGGTTTCCTCAGTGTGTATGCCCAGCAGTGGGATTGCTGGGTCATACGGCAATTCTATTTGCAATTTTTTAAGGAAACTCCACACTGCTCTCCATAGTGGCTGTACTAATTTGCATTCCCAGCAACAGTGTAAGAGGGTTCCCTTTTCTCCACACCCTCTCCAGCCTTTATTGCTTGCAGACTTTTGGATCGCAGCCATTCTGACTGGTGTGAAATGGTACCTCATTGTGGTCTTGATTTGCATTTCTCTGATAATGAGTGATGTTGAGCATCTTTTCATGTGTGTGTTAGCCATCCATATGTCTTCTTTGGAGACATGTCTATTTAGTTCTTTCGCCCATTTTTTGATTGGGTCATTTAGTTCTCTGGAATTGAGCTGCATTAGTTGTTTGTCAGTTGCTTCATTTGCTATTATTTTCTCCCATTCCAAGGCTGTCTTTTCACCTTGCTTATAGTTTCCTTTGTTGTGCAGAGGCTTTTAATTTTAATTAGATCCCATTTGTTTATTTTTGCTTTTATTTCTGGTATTCTGGGAGGTGGATCATAGAGGATCCTGCTGTGATTTATGTCAGAGAGTGTTTTGCCTATGTTCTCCACTAGGAGTTTTATAGTTTCTGGTCTTATGTTTAGATCTTTAATCCATTTTGAGTTTATTTTTGTGTGTGGTGTTAGAAAATGATCTAGTTTCTTTCTTTTACAAGTGGCTGACCAGTATTCCCATCACCACTTGTTAAAGAGATTGTCTTTACTCCATTGTATATTCTTGCCTCCTTTGTCGAACATAAGGTGTCCATAGGTGTGTGGATTTATCTATGGGCTTTCTATTTTGTTCCATTGATCTATATTTCTGTCTTTGTGCCAGTACCATACTGTCTTGATGACTGTGGCTTTGTAGTAGAGCCTGAAGTCAGGCAAGTTGATTCCTCCAGTTCCATTCTTCTTTCTCAAGATTGCTTTGGGTATTTGAGGGTTTTAGTATTTCCATACAAATCTTGAAATTACTTGTGTTTTTTTTTTCTGTGAAAAATACCGCTGGTAGCTTGATAGGGACTGTTGAATCTGTAGATTGCTTTGGGCAGTATACTCATTTTCACTATATTGAGTTTTCTGATCCATGAACATGGTATATATCTCCATCTATTAGTGTCCTCTTTGATTTCTTTCATCAGTGTTTTATATTTTTCTATATATAGGGCTTTAGT
>NW_024078983.1:0-1203 GCF_014754425.2 Oryx dammah
AGGATTCCCCTCCAGTGCCTACATGGGTCTTGGGGTACTTCTGGAGGCTTCACCGGGGAGTCTGCCCACGTCTCGAGTGGGGACATGCACGTCCGCATTCCTCACAAGCTGAAGCAGTAGTGGCAGGCTTCCCGTCAACTTGATACAGGAATCTGTGGCATTCTTTGGAGGCTTTCCCACGAGGCTTTCCCACGAGGCTTTCCAGCAGGGCTGTCACACGTTCCACTGTGGTGTGAGTCGATCGTCGGCGTGCATGTCGAGGAAGTGCAGGGAAATCAGGTTCTTCTGGAGTGAACTGACACATTTTGTGCACATTGGGAATGGTGGCACGACCCCTAGAGTTCCTCTCGACTTTCCTGTGGAGAGTACCTCCTCCGAGATGCGACAGGAAAGCCGGGAATCCTTTCTCGACGAAGCAGGGAAAGGAACCCTCACCTCGAGCTATGAGCAGGAAACGGGGCTCCTCTTGATGTGGGCGGGACCCTCGGTATTCCTCTCGAATGGAGGCGGGTATGTCGGGGAACTTCTTGAGTTGCAGCAAGGGTGTAAAGGACCGTTTCGAGGTTCAAGAGGGAAGGGATGATTTGTCTGGAGACGCCTCAGCGGAAAAGGTCCTCATCTCGCCTGGAGGGGAGAACCTCCTGGATTTTCTCTAGTTGCGGCGGGACCTTCTCGAGTTACGACGGGGACCTCTGGGACCCTCCCTTGTGGCCTCAGGAAAGGCCAATCTCCACGCCATTTGCGATTGGCCTGTCGGGATTCCTCTGCAGTCCGTGACGGATCCTAAGACCTCATGTGGAGCCTATGACGGAAACTGAGGATTCCCCTCCAGTGCTTACATGGATCTTCGGGTACTTCTGGAGGCTCCACCGGGGAGTCAGCCCTCGTCTCGAGTGGGGACATGCACGTCCGCTTTCCTCACAAGCTGAAGCAGTCGTGGCAGGCTTCCTGTCGCCTTGATACAGGGATCTGTGGCATTCCTTGGAAGCTTTCCCGCGAGGCTTTCCCACGAGACTTTCCAGCAGGGATGTCACACGTTCCACGGTGGTGTGAGTCGATCCTCGGCGTGCATGTCGAGGAAGTGCAGGGAAATCAGGTTCTTCTGGTGTGGACTGAGACATTTTGTGCACATTGGGAATGGTGGCACGACCCCTGGAGTTCCTCTCGACTTTCCTGTGGAGAGCGCCTCCTCCGAGATGTAAC
>NW_024078984.1:0-1203 GCF_014754425.2 Oryx dammah
CTGCAGCACACCAGGCCTCCCTGTCCATCACCAACTCCTGGAGTTTACTCAAATCATGTCCGTTGAGTCAGTGATGCCATCCAACCATCTCATCCTCTGTCGTCCCTTTCTCCTTCCACCTTCAATCTTTCCCAGCATCAGAGTCTTTTCAAATGAGTCAGTTCTTCGCATCAGGTGGCCAAAGTATTGGAGTTTCAGCTTCAACATCAGTCTTACCAATGAATATTCAGGACTGATCTCCTTTAGGATGTGCTGGTTAGATCTCCTTGCAGTCCAAGGGACTCTCAAGAGTCTTCTCCAACACCACAGTTGACAAAGCATCAATTCTTTGGTGCTCAGCTTTCTTTATAGTCTAACTCTCACATTCATTCATGACTACTGGAAAAACCATAGCTTTGACTAGAAGGACCTTTGTTGGAAAAGTAATGTCTCTGCTTTTTAATATGCTGTCTAGGTTGATCATAACTTTTCTTCCAAGGAGCAGGCGTCTTTTAATTTCGTGGCTGCAGTCACAATCTGCAGTGATTTTGGAGCCCCCGAAAATAAAGTTTGACACTGTTTCCACTGTTTCCCCATCTATTTGCTATGAAGTGATGGCCCTGGATGCCATGATCTTAGTTTTCTGAATGTTGAGTTTTCAGGCCACATTTTCACTCCCCTCTTTCACTTTCATCAAGAAGCTCTTTAGTTCTTCTTTGCTTTCTGCCATAAGGGTGGTGTCATCTGCATATCTGAGGTTATTGATATTTCTCCTGGCAATCTTGATTCCAGCCTGTGCTTCTTCCAGCCCAGTGTTTCTCATGATGTACTCTGCATATAAGTTAAATAAGCAGGGTGACAATATACAGCCTTGACATTCTCCTTTTCCTCTTTGGAAACAGTCTGTTGTTCCATGTCCAGTTCTAACTGTTGCATCCTGACCTGCATACAGGTTTCTCAAGAGGCAGGTCACGTGGTCTGGTATTCTAATCTGTTGAAGAATTTTCCACAGTTTGTTGTGATCCACACAAAGACTTTGGCAAGGTCAATAAAACAGAAGTAGATGTTTTCCTGGAACTCTCTTGCTTTTTCAATGATCCAACAGATGTTGACAATTTGATCTCTGGTTCCTCTGCCATTTTTAAATCCAGCTTGAACATCTGGAAGTTCACCATTTATGTGCTGTTGAAGCCTGGCTTGGAGAATTTTGAGCATTACTCTACT
>NW_024078985.1:0-1203 GCF_014754425.2 Oryx dammah
CCTTGACTTTTCCAGCTCTTATGGTTGCTCAAGAAATGCTGCTGCTGCGAGTCCCATGAAGACGGCTTCCTGAGAAGATATTCCTTCTGTCAAGGCCCCCGTGGGCCAGAGCAGTCTAGTCAGTGAACATTTGTGCATGAGGTGTCTTGCTTCTATGTTGCTGACACAGCTCCACCCTCATCTTGTCATCATGGCAGCTCTTTACAGAATGCTGGGTCATGATCCCGATTCTGGTCTTGAGGATCTGTGCTGTGAGAAATTCTGGACATAAGCATGACCACGGAACCTGATATATTACTTTATCGCTGTATTGAGGCCTCTGATGCTTTTGAAATGTGTCAAATTCAGTGACCAAGCAAACACTCAGTCCGTTAGTGAAAAGAGGGCACTAGAACTTTGGTTGACTGGGATTCTAAATTCTTGACATGTTCACAGTGTTCCCACAGCAGAGGAGCAGAAAACCGAGAAATGTGTGTCGCTCACTGTAACTTGCAATGAATGAAACTCACCAAGAGAAATTCGTCCTGGCATTCTGGAGGTCTCTGAACCTCACCCGTCCTTTATCCCTCTTGTATGATTCTGTGGGACTGATAGGTACAGATGAAGGTTTTGTAGAGCCTGAGTCTTCTCTGATTTCAGAGGCTCTTCTTAAGAAAAAGAAAATGAAATTACAGAATCAAGTTTCTTGGGTCCAGGATACTAAGGAATCCTGAAATACAAGCTGAATTTGCTTCATGGTAAACCCTCTTCATAAATCTTACCCTCCTCTTTAAGATCAAAGCATTATAACCATCTTATTTTGTCCTGATATTGGCAGATTAGAACCCCCCAGGACGCTTTCTGTCCTAGCACTTGATCTGTAATTAATATGAGTATTTTCAGCTCTATCACTTTTTAAATAACAGCTTTATAAAGATAATTCACATATCATCACCTTCACGCTTTTAACTGTACAATCAAGTGTTTAGCATGTTCACAGAGTTGTGCAGTCATCAGTACTATCTGATTCCAGAACACCACCCCAGGAAGAAGCTTTGTACCCATTAGCAGTCACTCCCGTTTCCCGTTTCCCCCAGACATGGGCATCCACTCTGTTCTCTGTCTCTGTGGATGTGACAGTTCTGGGCGTTTCCGAGAGATAGGATCAGCTCACATGTGACTGTTTGTACCTGTCTTCTTTCGCCTCGTGGAGTCTCTCCATGG
>NW_024078986.1:0-1203 GCF_014754425.2 Oryx dammah
GAGAAGGTTCCATGAGCACTTGAGAAAAAGGTGAAATTCATTGTTTTGGGGTGAAATGTCCTATAGATATCAATTAGGTCTAACTGGTCTAATGTATCATTTAAACTTTGCGTTTCTTTGTTAATTTTCTGTTTAGTTGATCTGTCCATATGTGTGAGTGGGGTATTAAAGTCTCCCACTATTATTGTGTTGTTGTTGATTTCCCCTTTCATACTTGTTAGCATTTGTCCTACATATTGTGGTGCTCCTATATTGGGTGCATATATATTTATAATTGTTATATCTTCTTCTTGGATTGATCCTTTGATCATTATGTAGTGGCCTTCTTTGTCTCTTTTCACAGCCTTTGTTTTAAAGTCTATTTTATCGGATATGAGTATTGCCACTCCTGCTTTCTTTTGGTCTCTATTTGCATGGAATATCTTTTTCCAACCCTTCACTTTCAGTCTGTATGTGTCCCTTGTTTTGAGGTGGGTCTCTTGTAAGCAGCATATAGAGGGTTCTTGTTTTTGTATCCAATCGGCCAGTCTTTGCCTTTTGGTTGGGGCATTCAATCCATTTACGTTTAAGGTAATTATTGATAAGTATGATCCCGTTGCCATTTGTTTTATTATTTTGGGTTCGGGTTTATACTCCCTTTTTGTGTTTCCTGTCTAGAGAATATCCTTTAGAATTTGTTGGAGAGCTGGTTTGGTGGTGCTGAATTCTCTCAGCTTTTGCTTGTCTGTAAAGCTTTTGATTTCTCCTTCGTATTTGAATGAGATCCTTGCTGGGTATAGTAATCTGGGCTGTAGCTTATTTTCTTTCATCACTTTAAGTATGTCTTGCCATTCCCTCCTGGCCTGAAGAGTTTCTATTGAGAGATCAGCTGTTATCCTTATGGGAATCCCCTTGTGTGTTATTTGTTGTTTTTCCCTTGCTGCTTTTAATAGTTGTTCTTTGTGTTTGATCTTTGTTAATTTGATTAATATGTGTCTTGGGGTGTTTCGCCTTGGGTTTATCCTATTTGGGACTCTCTGGGTTTCTTGGACTTGGGTGATTATTTCCTTCCCCATTTTAGGGAAGTTTTCAACTATTATCTCCTCAAGGATTTTCTCATGGTCTTTCTTTTTGTCTTCTTCTTCTGGGACTCCTATAATTCGAATGTTGGAGCGTTTCATATTGTCCTGGAGGTCTCTGAGATTGTCCTCATTTCTTTTAATT
>NW_024078987.1:0-1203 GCF_014754425.2 Oryx dammah
TGAGGTCTGCCTGCTAGGTCTCCCCGCAGCCAGCCCCGCCCTCGGTCTGGCCCCGCCCCTCCACCTAGGCCCCTCCCCTCCACCTAGGCCCCGCCCCTCCACCTAGGTCCCGCCCCATCCCTGCCCGACCCGGCCCTGCCCCACCACACCCACACCAGTCGTACCTGGGCAGCTATTCCTGTCCGAGGTGCCGGGGCTGATGACCTCCTGCTGCTGAGCATGGACGGCCCCCAGGAGCCCCCAGAGCAGGAGGGCAGAGCAGGGGCTGCAGAGCATCTTGGCAGCACCCTTGCGCCTCCACATCCTGCAAAAGGGAAGAGTGGTGCTGCAGACCATGCCCCACCCTCACATCACCCGCCCCCAGCCCCCCTCCCCAGCTGATGCGGGGGGGGGGGAGGTGGGGGGACACACGGAGGTCGGGAAGCACCTCGGCTCAGGGTGCGCCTTGTTCCCTTGCCTGGGTGGGGACCACAAACACCGAGTGGGAGCAGAGACTGCAGGCCTTGGGGTCCATTCTCAGTGGGACCTTCACTGAGACCGGTTCCCCCCGGCCCTCCGCAGCCTGGGTGTAGAGATTAAAGCAAGCTCCATGGGAGCATCAGGAAGTCCAGGAGGGCTTCCTGCAGGAGGTGATGGATGTGCCCAGAGAGAAGTGTCCAGAGGAAGGGAACTCCCCGCCCAGAGGAATCTAGTTTACAGAGGACTGGAGGCAACACTCCATTGTGTTGACTGAGAAGGTGGGGTGAGGCACAGGCCAGGGGCTCTGAGGAACCCCGAAGCCTCCAACCACTGGTGATGGCTATCATTGGACCTTAGGGGGCCAGTGAGGGCTGAGCATGGGATGTAGGCAAAGCTTTGTCTTCCACTACCCCTCACCCTGAGGCCCCTGGAGGAGAGACCCCAGAGAGGGCACCAGGAGGCCCACCATGTCCTGTGTGCTACAAGAGAAGGAGGGGACCGACGGGAGACTCACCCAGATCAGCAGTGTTCTCCATGTGCACAGGCATCACACACCACACATCATACACACACCACACAGATTATACACATCACACACACACACATACATACATCACACATACATTATACACATCACACAAACACCACACACACCTCATACACATACCACACACACATTATACACACACCATACATATCACACACACACTCCACACCACACACACAGACATTACATACACATCA
>NW_024078992.1:0-1202 GCF_014754425.2 Oryx dammah
ATTGGGGCCCAGGTAGTTCTTACTGGTCTCTAGATTCCACCCTGGCTAAACTGATGCCTTGGTAGTTGAAAAAAAAAAAAAAAAAAGTGGACCGGCTCAGTCAACTATAGTGACTTTCTTTATCCACCAGGGGGCACCACAGCCAAGCAGTAAACAGAAGCCAAGTGCTGGGTCCTCGTCCTCCTGCTTGAGAACACCTGCTCCCTTCTCCAAGTCCTCACCTCCATCCCCACCTCCACTCCCTCAGGGACCTTTCTGTGTTCTCAGCCACTCACCTATCACCGTCTTGAGCTCTTCAATATTCGTAGCTCCAGGGCTCCCCACGTTCTCAGAGCTGTCCAGGTTTGGTGAATAAGAAATGAAAGAGGCCCTGTTTCTGCTCTGGATGCGTAGGCTCAGTGAAGTTGAGAATTTGGAATTTGGTAGCACTGGTTTAGTTTTTCCGTCAACTTTGAGGGAGAAGGAGAGGAGAGGAGAGAGGTCAGTGGGGGCAAGGCAGCAATGTCAGAAAGTGCTACCGAGCTCTAGACACAGCAGGAGGAATCAGGGGTAGACTCAGGAAAGTGAAACTGTCCACATGGTTCCAGTAGCTAGGGATCAACAGAAATTCTTGGGCTTGCCTTACTGAATGATAGATAAAGGAACAGTTTATTAAAACCCCTCTACTTATAAGCTGTCTTCACTGGTTAAGCTTACTTTAGTTATATTTTCCCTCTAATTGTAAATTTTCCTTTTAATTGCATGTGTGTGCTAGTCACTCAGTTGTATCAGACTCTTTGCAACTCCATGGACTGTAGCCTGCCAGGCTCCTCTGTCCATGGAATTCTCCATGCAAGAATACTGCAGTGGGCAGCCATTCCCTTCTTCAGGGGATCTTCTCGACTCAGGGATAGAACTCAGATCTCCCGCATTGCAGGTGGATTCTTTACCATTAATTGCATACCCTCCAGGTGCTTGGGTGGGGACAGCATTTGACCCCCTGTAGACTTGGAGGTTCCTTGACTCCACCATTAGAAGCCACCAGCATTCAGGGGCAGGACTCTTACCTGGAGGGGTCGACTCAGGCTCTGAAGTTTTATTTGTCTTAGGATCATTTTTCTCTGACAGGTACCCTAGGAATTGGTGAGAGAAAACCAGTGTTGGTTTCAATAACTTGGAAGCTGCAAACTAAAAACCAAACAGCCTGCCACCATCAATAAGAA
>NW_024078994.1:0-1201 GCF_014754425.2 Oryx dammah
GGAAAGTCGAGAGGAACTCCAGGGGTCGTGCCACCATTCCCAATGTGCACAAAATGTCTCAGTCCACACCAGAAGAACCTCATTTCCATGCACTTCCTCGACATGCACGCCGAGTATCGACTCACACCACCGTGGAACGTGTGACAGCCCTGCTGGAAAGCCTCGTGGGAAAGCCTCGCGGGAAAGCCTCCAAAGAATGCCACAGATCCCTGTATCAAGGCGACGGAAGCCTGTCACGAATGCTTCAGCTTGTGAGGAAAGCGGACGTGCATGTCCCCACTCGAGACGAGGGCTGACTCCCCGGTGGAGCCTCCAGAAGTACCCCAAGATCCATGTAAGCACTGGAGGGGAATCCTCAGATTCTGTCATAGATTCCACAAGAGGTCTTAGGCCCAGGCACCGACTGCAGAGGAATCCCTACAGGCCATTCGGAACTCGCATGGAGACTGGCCTTTCCTGAGGCCACAAGGGAGGGTCCCAGAAGTCCCCGTTGTAACTCGAGAAGGTCCCGCCGCAACTCGAGAATATCCAGGAGGTTCTCCCCTCCAGGCGAGATGAGGCCCTTTTCCGTTTAGGCGTCTCGAGCCAAATCACCTCTTCCCTCTTGAACTTCGAAAGGGTCCTTCACACCCTTGCTGCAACTCAAGAAGTTCCCCGACATACCCGCCTCCACTCGACAGGAACACCGAGGGTCCCGCCCACATCAAGAGGAGCCCCGTTTCCTCCTCATAGCTCGAGATGAGGGTTCCTTTCCCTGCTTCGTCGGACAAGGATTCCTGGCTTTCCTGTCGCATCTCTGAGGAGGCGCTGTACACAGGAAAGTGGAGCGGAACTCCAGGCTTTGTACCACCATTCCCAATATGCACAAAATGTCTCAGTCCACTCCAGAAGAACCTAATTTGCTGCACTTCCTCGACATGCACGCGCAGGATCAACTCACACCACAGTGAAATTTGTAACAGCCCTGTCGGAAAGCCTCGTGGGAGAGCCTCCACAGAATGCCACAGATCCATGTATCAAGGCGCCGGGAATGCTGCCAAGGCTGCTCCAGCTCGTGAGGAATGCGGACGTGCATTTCCCCGCTCGAGACGAGGACTGACTCCACTGTGGAGCCTCTAGAAGTACCCCAAGATCCATGTCAGCACTGGAGAGGAAACCTCAGGTTCCTTCATAGACTCCACACGAGGTCTTAGGCCCCTGC
>NW_024078995.1:0-1201 GCF_014754425.2 Oryx dammah
ATGGAAGAGGGGACCTGGCCCAAGCTGGAGCTCTCGTGTTACCTTTCTGTTCCTTTGGGCAAAGGGCAAGAGGCCTCTTGGGGGGGTCCTGAGGCAGTACTGACAGCGTTCCCATACACTCTGCTGGTGAGCTCTCCTGAGGCCCTGGCCTCTGGGGAGGGGCAAACATCAAAACATCCTGGCTGCCTGTGAACTGGCTGGGGGCTCCTTTCCACTGTGAGGCCTGGAGATCCGGTTTCCCTGTTCTGTTGGGTTCTGTTGCCAGGAAGTGATGTCATTTCCTGGGTTCATTGCCACGGTCCCTTACACAATGCTTCCCAAGTGAGCCACTGGGATTCTGTCTGTTCACCCACCACCTTAGGCAATGTGCAGGCAGAGTGACAACCGCACCACTCACCCCACGGCTTTGGCAAGCCTGGGTCCAGCCAGGGCCTGAGCTCTAAGGACACAGCTCTTTCAGACAGGCTCCTTCTTCTCATCTGTGATGTGGCCCTTGACAAGCCATAGGCCCCTCAGGGTTTCCCTAGTCTCTCCATCTGCAGGTTGGGGTCAATCTCTCATCTACTGCCTTGGTCTGTCAGCCTACAACACGTACATGCCTTTCAATCTGGGGATGGTAACACATGGAACTTGTGCCTTGGAACTACCCAAAGGCAAGATTCAATACATGGCTGACCTAGCACAGAATGGGGCAGAAACAGGCCTGGATGGGCTCTGGGACCTAGGAGAAGTTCAGGGAAATTGTCAAGAAGTGTGGCACTACTTTTGCAGCTCGAGAGGAATGTAAGCTTCCTTGTCTCCATGTGAGATGAGGCCTGACTCTCCTGTTGAAACTCCATAGAAATCCCGTGATCCATGTCAGCACTGGAGAGGAACACTTAGGTTCCAGCCTCAACTCGAGATGAGGACCTAGGCCCCTGCACTGACTGGAGAGGAATTCTGAGAGGCCCTTCGCAACATGCATGGAGACTACTTTCTGGAGGCAACATGAGTGGGTCCCTGAGGTCCCGATCATAACTCATGAGGCACCCCAAGATTCCAGAAGCAACACTAGAAAATCCAGGAGATTCTCAGCTCAACGCGAGATGAGGCCCTTTACTCCTGAAGCATCTCGAGAGAAATCACATCTTCCCTCTGTAGCCTCACAAGGGTCGTTGACACCCTTGAGGCAACTCAAGAAGATCCCCGACATATAGTATCC
>NW_024078996.1:0-1201 GCF_014754425.2 Oryx dammah
TGGTGTGTGAGTGTAGGTGGCGTGTGAGTTAGTGTGTGTGCAGGTGGCATGTGAGTTAGCGTGTGTGCAGGTGGTGTGTGAGTTGTGGTGTGTGTAGGTGGTGTGTGAGTGTAGGTGGTGTGTGAGTTGTGGTGTGTGTGTAGGTAGTATGTGAATTAGTGTGTGTGCAGGTGGTGTGTGAGTGTAGGTGGTATGTGAGTTAGTGTGTGTGCAGGTGGTGTGTGAGTTAGTGTGTGCAGGTAGTGTGTGAGTGTAGGTGGTGTGTGAGTTAGTGTGTGTGCAGGTGGTGTGTGAGTTAGTGTGTGCAGGTAGTGTGTGAGTGTAGGTGGTGTGTGAGTTAGTGTGTGTGCGGGTGGTGTGTGAGTGTAGGTGGTATGTGAGTTAGTGTGTGTGCAGGTGGTGTGTGAGTTAGTGTGTGCAGGTAGTGTGTGAGTGTAGGTGGTGTGTGAGTTAGTGTGTGTGCGGGTGGTGTGTGAGTTGCTGTGTGTGCAGGTGGCGTGTGAGTCGGTGTGTGTAGTGGTGTGTGAACTGGTCTGCATGATGGTATTGCGTGCGTGCGTGTGACTTGCTTCAGGCAGTGGGTTCGGCTCGCTGCTGGCGCCGACTAGGGGCTGGGGAGTGCGGGGCAGGAATGCAGAGGGCCCGGCTGTCATCATTCTCAGGAGGGCTACTGCCGTCAGGGGGGCCCTGACTTGGCTGCCGGGCGTCGGTCCGCGGAGGAGCCCTCGCTGCTGACTCTCAGGCCCCTCTCGGGCCGGGCTGCGTCTGCTCAGCGCGGGGACAGCCCCGGGGTGCAGGTGGTGGGGCGGCTCCCCAGGCAGCAGCCGGGCACCCGTGGGGCGCGGGGCAGGTGTGGTCGCAGGTTGAGAGGGCTGAGCTCTCTGAGACCTCGCGTATCACCTTCCCAGGTGGCTGCCCAGGCTGCCTTCCCACCAGCAACGATGCCGGTTGCTGCCGCTCCACCTCCCCACCAGCATCCCGTGTGTCCTGACATCTCATTGTCGTTGGAGGCGGTTTTAAACGGATCTCAGCGAGTTTCTCTCTCTAACCTGTCCCCTCTCTCCTTGCACCTCTTCCCATCTCCCAGCCTATTTCCCCCCACCCAACATGGCCCCGGGACCCTTGGGGCAGCTTAGGGGTCTGCTGTCCCCTGGGTGACTCTGCTCAGGCTGGTGGTCGTGAGAGGTGTCCTCCAGGGAGC
>NW_024078997.1:0-1201 GCF_014754425.2 Oryx dammah
TTTTTTTCTTGATGAGTCTGGCTAAAGGTTTGTCAATTTTGTTTATTTTCTCAAAGAACAACCTTTTAGTTTTATTACTCTTTACCATTGTTTCTTCCATTTCTTTTTCATTTATTTCTGCTCGGATCTTAATGATTTATTTCCTTCTACGAATTGGGGGGGGGGGTTGTTCTTTTTCCAGTTGTTTTAGGTGTAAAGTTAGGTAGTCTATTCAATGTTTTTCTTGTTTCTTGAGGTAGGATTGTATTGCTATAAACTTCCCTCTGTGAACTGCTTTTGGATTATAAGAGACTATTATGAGAACTATATGGCAATAAAATGGATAACCTGGAAGAAATGGACAGATTCTTAGAAAAGTTTAGACTCAACCAGGAAGAAACAGAAATCACAAACGACCCCATTACAAGCACTGAAATTGAAGCTATGATCAAAAATCTCCCAAAAAAGAGAAGTCCAGGACCAAAATGGCTTCACAGAAGAATTCTATCAAACATTTAGAGAAGAGCTAATGCCTCTCTTTTTAAAACTCTTTCAAAAAAATGCAGAGGAAGGAAGACTTCCAAACTCATTCTATGAGGCTACCATTAGTCTGATACCAAAAGCAGACAAGTTCAGTTCAGTCGCTCAGTCGTGTCCGACTCTTTGCGACCCCATGAATCGCAGCACGCCAGGCCTCCCTGTCCATCACCATCTCCCGGAGTTCACTCAGACTCACGTCCATCCAGTCAGTGATGCCATCCAGCCATCTCATCCTCTGTTGTCACCTTCTCCTCCTGCCCCCAATCCCTCCCAGCATCAGAGTTCAATGAGTCAACTCTTCACATGAGGTGGCCAAAGTACTGGAGTTTCAGCTTTAGCATCATTCCTTCCAAAGAAATCCCAGGGCTGATCTCAAGACAACACTGAAAAAGAACACTATGGGCCAATATCACTGATGGACAGAGATGCAGAAATCCTCAACAAAATTTTAGCAAACAGAATTCAGCAACACATCAAAAAGTTCATAAACCATGATCAGGTCGGGTTTATTACAGTGATGCAAGGATTCTTCAATATACGCAAATCAATCAATGTGATACATCATATTAACAAACTGAGAGATAAAAACCATATGATCATCTAAATAGATGCAGAAAAAGCCTTTGACAAAATTTAGCACCCATTTATGATGACAACTCTTCAGAAAATGGGCATACAAGGA
>NW_024078998.1:0-1201 GCF_014754425.2 Oryx dammah
AGATTCAATCATAAAGATTTTATAGAGGAAAATCCCTGGCAGTCCAGTGGTTAGGACTGTTAGGACTCTGAGCTTACAGTTCTGGGGGCATGGATTCCGCCCCTGGTTGGGAAACTAAGAGCCCACAAGCCAAGCAGCATGAACAGAAAAACAAACAAGAAAACAGGTTTCATGGAAAACAATTCCCATCAGAATTATCTGACCTTTTCCTAGGAAGAGCAGAGCCTGATTTTTTTCTCTGTAGAAAGAGGGAGGCCTCTTCTATGGGCCTAATCTGCTTTGCTCTATCATGATTTGAGATGCTGCATTACCTAGAAAATCACAGTCCAGTATGGAGTGACGTTGAGGCTGCAGCCCTTGGGCTCCCCAAATAGCCAAAGCTGCATGGGGCCTTAGACATCACATAAGTTAATACCCTCTTTTTACAGATGAGGCAATTGGCACTCAGGGAGGGAAAGCGACCATTCTAGGCAGTGGATCCCAAACCTTACTGATTGTGGCTTGTTCATGCCATTCATTCAGCAAGTGCTTATTTCACATTCCTCTATGCTAGCACTGTTCTTGGTTCTGGGCACACAGTGATGGTCAAAAAATGTGTGCTCCTTACCCTCATGTGTGTTCAGTACCAAGAACAGTGCATAGTAATGGACAGGATGAATGGGGAAGGGTGGGGAAGACCAGGAAGGGAAGGCTTGTGCTGAGACCTGAATAAGATGCCTTTTGGGCACCTTAACGGAATACCATAAACTGTGTAGTTGATAGACAACAGACAGAAATTTTTTTCTCACAGTACTAGAGGCTAGGAAGTGCATGATCAAGGTGCAAACGGTGAAAGCCCACTTTCTTTTATTATTATTATTAATTTTTATTGGAATATAGTTGCTTTGCAACGTTGTGTTAGTTTCTGCTGTACAGCGAAATGAGTCAGTTACATGTATACATATATCCACTGTTTTTAGATTTTCTGCCCATTTAGGTCCCCACAGATCATTAAGCAGGGTTCCCTGTGGTAAACTGTAGGTCCTTATTATTTATCTGTTTTATACATAGTGTGTATATGTCAGTTCCAATCTCCCAATTTGTCCCACCCCAAAAGCCCACTTTCTGACTTACAGATAGTTTATCTTTTCACTGTGTTCTTACAAGGTAGAAAATGCAAAATGATAAATCACCATTATTTACAAAAGTTAAAAAAGATCCC
>NW_024078999.1:0-1201 GCF_014754425.2 Oryx dammah
AGCTTCAAGTTCTCATTCCCCATCCCCTGGAAAAACTTGAATAAAGAGTCTGTTTGTGAAAAAAGAAATGAAGATGTCTTATAAGTAATGATGCAAGCAAATGTTAGTTCACTTGATAGTGATAAAGAAACTTGGAGATACTATCAGGTCTGAAAGCACAAAGAATAAGACCTTGGAAGCAGATCCAGGCTTAGGAAGTAGGGTGACAACTGTCCAGGTCATGCATAGGAAAAAATCCTCACCCCCACTTGAAAGTTATATGCTGAGAAGAAAGGAAACAGATTTGAGAGGACTCTTTGCTGACATTTTCGGAAAGAAATGAAACACTTTAATTCTCAATGCTTAAGATCACAAAGTACTAAAAAAAAAAAGTTTTACTATTTTTATTTCTCTAAACATTTGCAACCAGTCAATCCTAAAGAAATCAACCCTGAATATTCATTGGAAGGGGTGATGTTGAAGCTGAAGCTCCAATATTTGGCCACCTGATGCAAAGAGCTGACTCTTTGGAAAGGACTCTGATACTAGAAAAGATAAAAGACAAGAGGAGAAGGGGATGACAGAGGATGAAATGGATGGATGGCATCACTGACTCAATAGTCTTGAGTCTGAGCAACCTCTGGGAGAGAGTGAAGGACAGGGAATCCTGGTGCACTAAGGTTCATGGGCTCTCAAAGAGTCAGATATTGCTGAGTGACTGAACAACAACAAACATTTACAACAGTTAGTGTAACAGGGTTCTTGACTTTAAAAAAATATGGAATCGCCATGGAAAAATATCATAATTGTGCCTTAGGTTATGAAGATTGGCTTTGCAGTTTCAGCATGAGTGGTCACCCTGGTGGCCCTGCTCCACCGTACAGATCAGGTTTGCTTGTCATTATTTTTGAGGCTTGCTTGCTTTTCATTTGTTCAGACACCCTGTGTGGAAGATCATGACCTTTTTTTTTTTTTTTTAAATCTTTTAAGTTTTATGGAGATATTAATAGAACTGACATATAACCCCGTGTAAGTTTAAGAGGTCCAGCATCATGAGTCCACTTACATCCACCCTGAAGTGATGAGTGCAGTAAGTCTAGTGAACATTCATCATTTCATATGGATACAAAATTAAATAGAAAGAAAAGAAAGATTTTTGTTTTGATGAGAACTTTTAGGGTTTGCTCTATGAATTTTATACCTAACATAAAACAACATTAGT
>NW_024079000.1:0-1200 GCF_014754425.2 Oryx dammah
CACACACACACACACACACAAAGTCCAATCTCTGGCTTAGAATTATATGCATATATATAATATATCAACATATATTTCCATTTATTAATGAGTTTCCTATGTATTTCATGTTGGCCTTCTATTTCAATGGAATTTCACAAAGCCTTTTCTCAGATGAGTTATACACTGAATTTCAATCTTATCTACAATCATTGCCTTTTTAAGATCTCAATGCAATTTTATTAGGCATTCATGATTCTGTATTTTTATTTTCAAATAGATATTTAATGGTCTCACCTGTTAAAATTTTAAGATATATTTTAGACAGAGTATCTTTCAATGAATTAAAGCAACTGCTTTCCATATGAACTCGTGCTTGAATTGTGAACTTAACAAAATGGCTGCTCATATTCAGCAGTGAAATGAATAACAAATAGAAATTATACATACACAAAAAGAGAGCATAAGAGGCATTAGGTCACATATATATATCTATATATATAGTTCCATACCTTCCTCAAATTGGAGTAGTAAATAGAACAGCAAAAGAGGAGATTTAGAAGTCTCACTCACTCAATTGACTTTATTTTTTAGAGATACAAAATCTGAATTATTCAAGCTGAAGCTATTAAATATTCATAGTGCTTCATATTATAAAGTTATTGATTAATGTCTTTGGTAAAGAACACTATTATCTTTGATTACATCAAGGTCATTCCAAGGAACAGGACCAAGGCACAAAGTTTTATATATGGAAATATGAGGAGCTAATACATAATTCATATTTAACAGATAACATAAAGGTTAACCCCTTGGAGATTCTGAAGATAATACTCATGTTCTTCTGACAATTCTTTATACTGGCAATTTGGAAAATGCCACTGTTTTATTACTACCTATTCTTGTACTATGACATGAATTAATGCATACCTGCCTCACTATTCCTATGGGCAAAAAAAGGAATTTGAATTATGTACAAGAGAGAGGTCTTGCAAAATTAAATAAGCCAAAATACTTTTCCTCTGTACACTTATTGGAAATACTTTCAGAACAGTTCCTTTCAATTTTAAGGAAAGTTGGTACTTCATTGTAACATTATACCAGATATCTGTTAAATTTTCTCTGTCCACTGAAAGAATAAAGATATTTGGGATCAATTCACATTTTAAAATCATTTATGTATTAAGCAAAAGTGAAATATTTCAACTTTAATTTGATCTA
>NW_024079001.1:0-1200 GCF_014754425.2 Oryx dammah
ATGTCGGGGAACTTCTTGAGTTGCAGCAACGGTGTGAAGGACCCTTTCGAAGTTCAAGAGGGAAGGGGTGATTTGCCTCGAACGCCTCAGAGGAAAAAGTCCTCATCTCGCCTGGAGGGGAGAACCTCCTGGATTTTCTCGAGTTGCGGCGGGACCTTCTCGAGTTACTACTGGGACCGCTGAGACCCTCCCTTGTGGCCTCAGGACAGGCCAGTCTCCATGCGAGTTATGAGGGGCTGTCGGGATTCCTCTGCAGTCCGTGCCGGGGCCTAAGACCTCGTATGGAGTCCATGACGGAACCTGAGGATTCCTCTCCAGTGCTGACATGGATCTTGTGGTCCTTCTGGGGGCTCCACATTGGAGTCAGTCCTCGTCTCGAGTGGGGACATGCACGTCAGCTTTCCTCCCGAGCTGGAGCTGCCGTGGCAGGCTTCCCGGTGCCTTGATACAGGGATCTGTGGCATTCTTGGAGGCTTTCCCACGGGGCTTTCAGACAGGGCTGTCACACCTGCCACTGTGGTGTGAGTCGATCCTCGGCGTGCATGTCGAAGAAGTGCAGGGAAATCAGGTTCTTCTGTAGTGGGCTGAGACATTTTGTGCACATTGGGAATGGTGGCATTTCCCCTGTAGTTCCTCTCGACTTTCGTGTGGAGAGCGCCGCCTCCGGGTTGCGACAGCAAAGACGTGAATCCTTTCCCGACGAAGCAGGGAAAGGAACCCTCATCTCGAGCTTTGAGGAGGAAACGGGGCTCCTCTTGATGTGGGCGGGACCCTCGGTGTTCCTCTGGAGTTGAGGCGGGTATGTCGGGGAACTTCTTGAGTTGCAGCAAGGGTCTGAAGGACCCTTTCGAAGTTCAGGAGGGAAGGGGTGATTTGCCTCGAGACGCCTCAGCGGAAAAGGGCCTCATCTCGCCTGGAGGGGAGAACCTCCTGGATTTTCTCGAGTTGCGGCTGGACCTACTCGAGTTACGACAGGGACCTCTGGGACCCTCCCTTGTGGCCTCAGGAGAGTCCAATCTCCATGCGAGTTGGGAGGGGCCTGTCGGGATTTCTCTGCAGTCGGTGCCGGGGCCTAAGACCTAGTGTGAAGTCTATGAGGGAACCTGAGTATTCCTTTCCAGTGCTGACATGGACCTTGGGGTCCTTCTGGGGGCTCCACAGGGGAGTCAGTCCTCGTCTCGAGTGGGCACATGCACGTCC
>NW_024079002.1:0-1200 GCF_014754425.2 Oryx dammah
TCTTCTTAGGTAAATTTATTCCTAGATATTTAATTATTTTTGTTACAGTGGTGAATGGGATTGATTGCTTAATTTCTCTTTCTGATTTTTCATTGTTAGTATATATAAATGCAAGTGCTTTCTGTGTATTGATTTTGTATCCTGCAACTTTGCTAAATTCACTGATTAGCTCTAGTAATTTTCTGGTACTATCTTTATGGTTTTCTATGTACAGTATAATGCCATCTGAAAACAGTGAGAACTTTACTTCTTTTCTGATCTGGATTCTTTTTATTTCCTTTCCTTCTCTGATTGCTGTAGCTAGGACTTCCAGAACTATGTTGAATAATAGTGGTGAAAGTGGACACCCTTGTCTTGTTCCTGATATTAGGGGGAATGCTTTCAGTTTTTCTCCATTGAGAATAATGTTTGCTGTAGGCTTATCATATATGGCCTTTACTATATTGAGGTAGGTTCCTTCTATGCCCATCTTTTGAAGAGTTTTCATTGTAAATGGCTGCTTAATTTTGTCAAAGGCTTTTTCTGCTTCGAATGAGATGATCATATGGTTTTAATCTTTCAATTTGTTAATATGGTATGTTACATTGATTGATTTGCATATATTGAAGAATCTTTGCATTCCTGGAATAAACCCAACTTGATCATGGCATATGAGCTTTTTGATGTGTTGCTGAAATCTGCTAAAATTTTGTTGAAAATTTTTGCATCTATGTTCATCAGTGATATTGGCCTGCAGTTTTCTTTTTTTTGTGTTGTTTTTGTCTGGTTTTGGTATCAGGGTGGTGGTGGCCTCATAGAATGAGTTTGGAAATATTCCTTCCTCTGCAATTTTTTGAAAGAGTTTTAGAAAGATAGGCATTAGCTAGTCTCTAATTGTTTGATAGAATTTTCCTGTGGAGGCATCTGGTCCTGGGCTTTTGTTGTTTTAGGAGATTTTTATTTATTTATTTATTTATTATTTTAGTTTACAATTCTGTATTGGTTTTGCCATACATTGACATGAATCCATCACGGGTGTACATGCGTTCCCAAACATGAACCCCCCTCCCACCCCCCTCCCCACAACATCTCTCTGGGTCATCCCCGTGTACCAGCCCCAAGCGTGCCATATCCTGCATCAGACATAGACTGGCAATTCGATTCTTACATGATATTATACATGTTTCAATGCCATTCTCCCAAATCCTCTCACCCTCTCCC
>NW_024079003.1:0-1200 GCF_014754425.2 Oryx dammah
CAGGAACACCGAGGGTCCCGCCCACAGCAAGAGGAGCCCCGTTTCCTCCTCATAGCTAGAGATCATGGTTCCTTTCCCTGCTAGGTCGGGCAAGGATTCCCATCTTTCCTGTGGCATCTCAGAGGAGGCGCTCTCCACAGGAAAGACGAGAGGATCTCCAGGGGTCGTGCCACCATTACCAATTTGCACAAAATGTCTAAGTCCACTCCAGAAGAACCTGATTTCCCTGCACTTCCTCGACATGCACGCCGAGGATTGACTCACACCACAGTGACACGTGTGACAGCCTTATCAGAAAGCCTCGTGGGAAAGCCTCCAAAGAATGCCACAGATCCCTGTATCAAGGCGCCGGGAAGCCTGCCACGGCTGCTCCAGCTCGTGAAGAAAGCAGACGTGCATGTCCCCATTCAAGATGAGGACTGACTCCCCTGTGGAGCCTCCAGAGGTACCCCAAGGTCCATGTGAGCACCGGAGAGGAAACCTCAGGTTCCGTCATAGACTCCACACGAGTTCTTAGGCCCCGGCACCGACTGCAGAGGAATCCTGACAGGCCCCTCGAAACTCGCATGGAGACTGGCCTTTCCTGAGGCCACAAGGGAGGGTCCAGAAGTCCGTGTTGTAACTCGAGAATGTCCCGCCGCAACTCGAGAATATCCAGGAGGTTCTCCCCTCCAGGCGAGATGAGGCCCTTTTCCGCTGAGGCGTCTCAAGGCAAATCACCCCTTCCCTCTTGAACTTCGATAGGGTCCTTCACACCCTTGCTGCAAATCAAGAAGTTCCCCGACATACCCGCCTCCACTCGACAGGAACACCGAGGGTCGCAAACACATCAAGAGGAGCCCCGTTTCCTCCTCATAGCTCGAGATGAGGGTTCCTTTCCCTGCTTCTTCGGGAAATGATTCCCGGCTTTCCTGTCCCATCTCGGAGGAGGCGATCTCCACAGGAAAGTCGAGAGGAACTACAGGGGTCGTGCCACCATTCCCAATGTGCACAAAATGTCTCAGTCCACTCCAGAAGAACCTGATTACCCTGCCCTTCCTCGATATGCACGCCGAGTATCAACTTAACCACAGTGGCACGTGTGACAGCACTATCGGAAAGCTTCGTGGGAAAGCCTCCAAAGAATGCCACACATCCCTGTATTAAGGTGCCAGGAAGCCTGCCACGGCTGCTCCATCTCGTGAGGAAAGCGGACGTGCA
>NW_024079005.1:0-1200 GCF_014754425.2 Oryx dammah
GTTTAAAAAGCTGAATCAAACATGTACGGTCTCTGGGGATTGGCCCCTGTTGTGAAAGCTCTAAAGATTCCCTCGGCTCGGATAACTGGCCGACAGCGAGGTCCCTGCACAGCGTGAGCCTGGCTCTCTCCCCTCAACCCACCTCCCTGTCTCTCTGGTGGGCTGGTTCCTCCCCCTCGCAGTTGTTGGCTGTTGTTCGCACGGCACTGTCACCCTCTTGGGGCTCTGGCTGCTGTTCCTTCCTGACCACCCAAGGCCCTCTTGATGCCAAGGTCTCCCCAGGTGTGAAGATGGAAGCTGGAATCTGTCCCCGGGTGGATCTGTCTCCTAAGAGACCACAACCTGCTGCAATTGCCTCTTCCCAACCTTCTCCAGCCTCCAGCCTCCTCCCACCTCGGCCTTCCCAGCACCAGCTATTAGGCCCTCAGGAAAAGCATAAGAAATGTCACTGAAATCAGATTTCCTGCTCATAAAATGTTCATTTACATCTCATCTTACCGCTACAAAAAACACTTGAAAGGAGTGGTTTTTCCATTCCCAACCTCAAACCGTAGTGAACGTCCAGTCTGAAAAGAAGACTCCAAGGGAATTCCCTGGCAGTTCAGTGGTTAGGACTCCATGCTTTCACTGCCAAAGGGAAGGGCTCAATACCCGGTAGGGGATCTAACATCCGACAAGCTGGGTGGCAGGGCCAGAAAAAGAAACAACAAACAACCTCAGGAGGGAAAGGAACCTGTCCAATACCACACCACTTTGCTTCAGAATTAGGCAGTGAGAGACTTATCCACCAGGGGGCAGCATCTGTTTCTTATCTGTCCTGGCTTGGGCTCTGGGACTTGGTTTTGGATGAGTTGCCTGTGAATGGGCCCCTGGCAGGGCCAACAGGGTGTCTAAGGGCCCCTCCCCCTCAGTTTTTCTTTCACATTCAAAGTAGTAGGTTGTGTTTTCCCCATTTTATTCCTTCTTTTCTTGGCCTTGAAATCTTATTTCCCAAACCAAGGATGTAACCTGTGTCCTGTACAGTGGAAGAACAGAATTGTAGCCCTGGACCACTGGGGAATTCCCTCTCCAATGTATTCTTGAGGAAGCGAAGCGGGAATTTGAAATTTGCGTCTTTCTCATTCCCTGGCGGAAGCCGCTCTTGGACCTCGTCTCCCCTCCCATCGCTCCTCCTGCAGACTCCTCTCCTCCCTTCAGTTG
>NW_024079006.1:0-1200 GCF_014754425.2 Oryx dammah
CTTAAATTGAAGAAAGTAGGGAAAACCACTAGACCATTCGGGTATGACCTAAATCAAATCCCTTATATTATACAATGGAAGTGAGAAATAGATTTAAGGGACTAGATCTGATAGATAGAGTGCCTGATGAACTATGGACGGAGGTTCCTGACATTGTATAGGAGACAGGGATCAAGACCATCCCCATGGAAAAGAAATGCAAAAAAGCAAAATGGCTGTCTGGGGAGGCCTTACAAATAGCTGTGAAAAGAAAAGAAGCAAAAAGCAAAGGAGAAAAGGAAAGATATAAGCATCTGAATGCAGAGTTCCAAAGAATATCAAGGAGAGATAAGAAAGCCTTCCTCAGCAATCAATGCAAAGAAGTAGAGGAAAACAACAGAATGGGAAAGACTAGAGATCTCTTCAAGAAAATTAGAGATACCAAGGAAACATTTCATGCAAGATGGGTTCGATAAAATACAGAAATGGTATGGACCTAACAGAAGCAGAAGATATTAAGAACAAGTGGCAAGAATACACAGAAGAACTGTACAAAAAAGGTCTTCAAGACCAAGATAATCATGATGGTGTGATCACTCACCTAGAGCCAGACATCCTGGAATGTGAAGTCAAGTGAGCCTTAGAAAGCATCACTATGAACAAAGCTAGTGGAGGTGATGGAATTCCAGTTGAGCTATTTCAAATCCTGAAAGATGATGCTGTCAAAGTGTCGCATTCAATATGCCAGCAAATTTGGAAAACTCAGCAGTGGCCACAGGACTGG
This sequence comes from Oryx dammah, assembly GCF_014754425.2. Lineage (NCBI taxonomy): Eukaryota > Metazoa > Chordata > Mammalia > Artiodactyla > Bovidae > Oryx > Oryx dammah. Next base: position 764 of record NW_024079006.1, read on the forward strand.
AAAAGGTGAGTTTTCATTCCAATCCCCCCAAAAGGCAATGCCAAAGAATGCTCAAACTACTGCACAATTGCACTCATCTCACACACTAGTAAAGTAATGCTCAAAATTCTCCAAGCCAGGCTTCAGCAATATGTGAACCGTGAACTTGCAGATGTTCCAGCTGGTTTTAGAAAAGGCAGAGGAACCAGAGATCAAATTGCCAACATCTGCTGGAACATGGAAAAAGCAAGAGAGTTCCAGAAAAACATCTATTTCTGCTTTATTGCCTATGCCAAAGCCTTTGACTGTGTGGATCACAATAAGCTGTGGAAAATTCTTCAAGAGATGGGACTACTAGACCACCTGACCTGCCTCTTCAGAAACCTATATGCAGGTCAGGAAGCAACAGTTAGAACTGGACTTGGAACAACAGACTGGTTCCAAATAGGAAAAGGAGT
>NW_024079007.1:0-1200 GCF_014754425.2 Oryx dammah
CCAGGCTTATCCCCATCACTGTTGGTCCTGCCATGAACAGGTCAGAACTGGGGGCAGTGTGATAGCAGCAAGGACCTAAGTAGGAACCAGAGACAGGGGAGTCGGGACATAGACCATCAGTCCTGGGGGGACTTTAAAAGAGGAATACTGTGTTCTTAAGAAGTACTCCTCAATTTATATTCAAAGTTTCAGGAAAAAGCAAAAATGAAAGCTCTTCCTAAATAATTTCCTTAAACACAACAGGGAGTTGAAGTGTATACATCCTTTGTTCTCAAGATCTGAAGTAGTTCAGTGTATTCCCCAGGAAGAACGCCAGTTGAGATTACATTTAGGGAATACTTGCTTACTTGAAAAGATCTAGATAAGGGAGGGAAGATTGGAGAAGAGAAAGGTGAGGAATATTGGGGACCAGCCTCCCCTCACCTCGCCGGCTGTTTGTGTAAACTTCATACATACAGCTAAGAGATGAGAAATAGACTGCATAGGGGACACTTAGGGTTGAAGATTACAAAGAGTAAGAAGTTTTTATAAAAATCTGGGGTACAATGATGGTTATTCTCCTACACTTAGGGTTGAAGATTACAAAGAGTAAAAAGTTTTTATAAAAATCTGGGGTACAATGATGGTTATTCTCCTGACAAGGAACTCTTACTATTGCTTAGGTGGTTGTTAATCTTTGTTCCTAAATTCAAGAGTTTTAAGGGAAACTTTAAATTTGAGTCTCTGGATTTTTCAGTTCAATTCAATAATCATCTTGGAATGTTGTATGTCCAGTGATTTTCAATGCTTTGTAGGCTTATCAGTCACTTAGTCAACTTTGTGCAAATGAAGCTCCCTACATAGTATATTTTTAATTTTGGACTTTCCTTAGGGATATATCTCTTTTGGTGGCACACTGTCCTGTGCCTTCTGCATTCATTTCTTGATCACTAGACTTAACACTGAGACAATAGGGAAAGAAGGTATGGGAGGCTCTCTGAGTGTCATTCTTCATCATGACTAAAGAAAAGAAATATTTGTCTTCTCTATCTTTCTTTTCAGGCTTTTATGAAGTTAGGAGGAAAGTCCAGCCCCAAGGCAAGGCGGGATTTGAGGCTGGTGATTCCGAGCATCCGGGCACTTGTGGAGGAGTCAGGTCTCCTCTTCCCACACGTGTGCCTCCCCTTGCTCTGCCCCCTTCACTGAAAGGAGCCTGTTGGG
>NW_024079009.1:0-1199 GCF_014754425.2 Oryx dammah
AGGAGAGCCCTAGGGAATCTCGGTATGTCAAGCACTGGCAGGGAGCAAGGTCTCTCCGTCCGCTTTCTGGGGCTGCCTCCCCCATCCAGGCGCCCTGGGAGCCTGGTGCTCACCATGCTGCGCTGAGTGGCGCAGCCAAGCCCCAGCGGACGAAGCCTTGCAGTTGGGCTTCCATTCCGTCTGACACAGTGCTATGTGCTGCAGCCTTCGGCAGGTTGAAAGCCACCGGCCCCTAAAGCCTCCCCAAGGGCGCCTGGGCCCTAGGTTCAAAGGCAAGGCAGGAGAGGAGCTGAGGCCAAGAAGGCGCCAGTGGTGTCTCCCAACCTGGGGCAGCATGATCCTTCCTGGGCAGGAACACTAGCAGCGAGGCAAGTCTGGGCAAGTGTTGCCCAGGGCAGAGCAGCCTCACACCAGGGACTCTGCAAGATCGGGCTTCTGAGCAGAGCTGGAGTCTGCCGTTCTGGAGTCGCACTTGGGATTTCCCAGCCAGAACTTGCAGACGCACGGAGCGGGGCTGCCTGCTCTTCCCCCGAGGAGGCTCGCTTTCCAGGGTGCTGTGCACTCGGCTTCCATGCGGGGACGCCACGCGCCTCTCGCAGGTCTTGGCTCCGGGGCTGCTTCCCTGAACTCCGGCTGTGGGCGGGAGCTCAGAACCGCAGGGTCAGGCCCCAACCACTTGAACGCGTCTGTGCTGCTGAGCAGAGCCCTAGGGAATCTCGGTCTGTCAAGCACTGGCAGGGAGCAGGGTCTGTGCGTCCGCGTTCTGGGGCTGCCTCCCCCATCCAGGGGCCCTGGGAGCCTGGTGCTCACCATGCTGCGCTGAGTGGCGCAGCCAAGCCCCAGCGGGAGAAGCCTTGCATTTGGGCTTCCATTCCATCTGACACAGTGCTATGTGCTGCAGCCCTTGGCAGGGTGAAAGCCACTGGCCCCTAAAGCCTCGCCAATGGCACCTGGGCCCTAGGTTCAAAGGCAAGGCAGGAGAGGAGCTGAGGCCAGGAAGGCGCCAGTGGTGTCTCCCAACCTGGGACAGCATGATCCTTCCTGGGCAGGAACACTAGCAGCGAGGCAAGTCTGGGCAAGTGTCGCCCAGGGCAGAGCAGCCTCACACCAGGGACTCTGCAAGATCGGGCCTCTGAACAGAGATGGAGTCTGCCGTTCTGGAGTCGCACTTGGGATTTCCCATCCAGAACTTGCAGACG
>NW_024079010.1:0-1199 GCF_014754425.2 Oryx dammah
TGGCAAAGACTGGCTTGCCCAAGTCCCCAGCTCCATAACCACCTATGGTAATTCCTTCCCTAGGATCTTCTGACCCTAACCACCCCAAGAATGTACAAACAATGATCGAATGACTAGTATTTGGAGTCCCCTGCTCCAGAACTCATTGGTGATAGTGGTAAAAAAAACCTGACTGCCAGTGAAGGAGATGTAAGAGATGCAGGTTCGATCCCTGGGTCAGAAAGGTCCCCTAGAGGAGGGCCAAGCAACCCTCTCCTGTATTCTTGCTTGGAGAATCCCATGGACAGAGGAACCTGGTGGGCTTTGGGCCACTGGGTTGCACACGTTTGAAGTGACTTAGTACACTCATGTAGGAGACACAGGAGATATGGGTTTGATCCCACAGTTGGGACAATCGCCTGGATAGAAAATGGCAACTCACTCTGTTATTGCCTGGAGAATATCATGGACAGCTACAATCCACAGGCTACAATCTATCAGGCTACAATGCACAAAGAGTCAGATGCAAGTGGGTACACACACTCCAAAACTTAACTGTTGTTCATTCGTATTAAATGTTGCCTCTGCAGAATGTTAAATATTTTTGAACTGATGGCAGTGCTGTAAGTTTCAGTTTAATCATCTGTAGATGAGAATAATATCGACCACACAGTGACAAAGAATTGAGCCAAGGCTTCATTTTGTGGTGTGTCTTCCAGATAAAGTTTTATCCTTCTGGTGTCAACCAGCTGAATTCTCCTGAGGTTTCCAAATGTATTGATTATTAAGGGAATTTTCTGGAAACACTGCCCCACAGGAGAAGATCTGGTTTTTACTGGCAAGAAGTGAGAATTTGATGAACCAGCGACAAGGACGAGGGGACCACCATGGCCCTGGGCCAGGGTGGTGGGGGATCAATGAGGTCTTTTATCTTTCTGGAGTTTGTGTTTTGATTGGACAGGAAAGAAATGAACAACATTAAAGCGGAAAAGAATACATAACGTCCCCAGGTTTTGTAGGGTAAGAGACAAGTATCTGTCTGTCTTTTAGAAAGAAAGTAGCTCCCAACATGAATGGGCTGGGGCTAGAGAAGGCCTCTAGAAGTGATCTCAGAGGAGGGGTAGTATTCAAGGTGCCAGCTCTCTCTGTAGCTCCCCAAGAGGCCCTGAATTGAAAAGTATCCCTTCTTCTACCTCCCTGCTCTCACTGCCTCCATGGTT
>NW_024079011.1:0-1198 GCF_014754425.2 Oryx dammah
TCTAATTTTCTTGACAAGATCTCTAGTCTTTCCCATTCTGTTGTCTTTCTCTATTTCTTTGCACTGATCGCTGAAGAAGGCTTTCTTATCTCTTCTTGCTATTCTTTGGAACTCTGCATTCAGATGCTTATATCTTTCCTTTTCTCCTTTGTTTTTTGCTTCTCTTCTTTTCACAGCTATTTGTAAGGCCTCCCCAGACAGCCATTTTGCTTTTTTTGCATTTCTTTTCCATGGGGATGGTCTTGATCCCTGTCTCCTGTACAATGTCATGAACTTCATTCCATAGTTTATCAGGCACTCTATCTATCAGATCTAGACCCTTAAATCTATTTCTCACTTCCACTCTATAATCATAAGGGATTTGATTTAGGTCATACCTGAATGGTCTAGCGGTTTTCCCTACTTTCTTCAATTTAAGTCTGAATTTGGCAATAAAGAGTTCATGATCTGAGCCACAGTCAGCACCGGGTCTTGTTTTTTGTTGACTGTATAGAGCTTCTCCATCTTTGGCTGCAATGAATATAATCAATCTGATTTCAGTGTTGACCATCTGGTGATGTCCATGTGTAGAGTCTTCTCTTGTGTTGTTGGAAGAGGGTGTTTGCTATGACCAGTGCGTTCTCTTGGCAAAACTCTATTAGTCTTTGCCCTGCTTCATTCCACATTCCAAGGCCAAATTTGCCTGTTACTCCAGGTGTTTCTTGACTTCCTACTTTTGCATTCCAGTCTCCTATAATAAAAAGGACAACTTTTTTGGGTGTTAGTTCTAAAAGATCTTGTAGGTCTTCATAAAACCATTCAACTTCAGTTTCTTCAGCGTTACTGGTTGGGGCATAGACTTGGATAACTGTGATATTGAATGGTTTGCCTTGGAGACGAACAGAGATCAATCTGTCATTTTTTGAGATTGCATCCAAGTACTGCATTTTGGACTCTTTTGTTGACCATGATGGCTACTCCATTTCTTCTGAGGGATTCCTGCCCACAGTAGTAGATATAATGGTCATCTGAGTTAAATTCACCCATTCCATGATATCAATTAAACATAAAGAGAGAGAGAAAGAGACAGAAGGAGGAGATAGGGAGGATGTGTCTATTTAGCCTTGAAAAAAGAAGATATAAAGGGCTGACAAATTTAGTAAAAGATATCGATAGCTTGGGAACAGCTCCAGGTTACCAGTTAGATCTTCACTGGTCC
>NW_024079012.1:0-1198 GCF_014754425.2 Oryx dammah
GGCAGGTGCCGCCGGGGCGGGGCGGGCAGGGGCGGGCAGGTGCCGCCGGGGCTGGGCGGGCAGGGGGCGGGCAGGGGCGGGCAGGGGGCGGGCAGGGGCGGGCAGGGGGCGGGCAGGGGGCGGGAGGCACGACCCGAGTTGGCAGCCCGTCCTGGCCGCTCAGGGGCTACGTTTCCTCACGGAGGTTGGTTGTGGCTGACGAGCATTCCTCCTGACCCCCAAGAGATTCACGCAGAGCATGAAACTGGACGGCGAGCTGGGCCGCCTGACGCTGGAGCACGGCACGATGCAGGGGCCTCCCACGGAGGCTGAGCGAGCCGAGGAACGCGCCCACAAGGAGCTCGCCCGCAAGGTGGGTGGTGCTGCGCAGCCTTCCCCGACGGCCTCCTGACTCACCTCAGATTTGACACAGTGTTCGGGTCACGGTGCTTAGAAGCCTGCTTGCTACGTCCTTCCGTTCCTGCCTGCCTTTGGTTGATAAAAAGACTGCTTAAATTACGTTCCAAACACAAGCCGTGGAGAATCTCCCTTCCCAGCTTCCCAGGGCAGGACCGTGTCATCCAAGGGTGTGTGGTTAGGCCAGGCCATGGAGGGGCCCAGTGAGCACGGAGATCGGGCCCTGTGGCCCCTGAACAGAGTCTGTCTAGTTGGCAGAGTTGGGCACCGGATCAGGTGCAAGTGTGTGTCCTGTAGGGCAGGCGGGGTAAGGTGACCCAGGCAGGCACTTCCAGGCTGCCCACTTGCCTAGGGGCAGCTTGAAAATCTGAGCTCCCTGAGGAAGCCCCTCAGTCCACATCCTGGCTCCTGGCTCCGTGTGCTGGGGACGCAGGGCCACCTGCCTGGACACGCCTAGGTCCTCCCGTCTCAGGAATTTGTATGATGCCCTAACTTTTTACCTCTTACTGATGACTTTCTAAGATGCGTTCTTCTGTTTAAAAAAGAGGAGCGGGTTTTGAGCTGTTGGGGGCACCGTGTCTTGCAGTGTCTGGCTGAGCACGTGGACATGCCACAGCTGGCCTCCAGCTTCGAGGCCACCATCAATAAATTCGATAAGAATTTCTCAGCTTACCTGCTCGACCTCCTGGCCCGGCTGAGCGTCTACAGCACCAGCGACTGCGAGCACGGCATGGCCAGCGTCATCTCCAGGTGGGTCCCCGCCCCGCCGAGCCCCGCCCCGCCCTGCGCCCCCCAACCTTGC
>NW_024079013.1:0-304 GCF_014754425.2 Oryx dammah
GCATCTCGGAGGCGGCGCTCTCCACAGGAAAGTCGAGCTTTGAGGAGAAAACGGGGCTCCTCTTGATGTGGGCGGGACCCTCGGTGTTCCTCTGGAGTGGAGGCGGGTATGTCGGGGAACGTCTTGAGTTGCAGCAAGGGTGTGAAGGACCCTTTCGAAGTTCAAGAGGGAAGGAGTGATTTGCCTTGAGACGCCCCAGCGGTAAAGGGCCTCATCTCGCCTGGAGGGGAGAACCTCCTGGATTTTCTCGAGTTGCGGCGGGACCTCTCGAGTTACGACGGGGACCTCTGGGACCCTCCCTTGT
>NW_024079013.1:404-1198 GCF_014754425.2 Oryx dammah
GCCACTGTGGTGTGAGTCGATCCTCGGCGTGCATGTCGAGGAAGTGCAGGTCCCCACTCGAGACGAGGACTGACTCCCCTGTGGAGCCCCCAGAAGGACCCCAAGATCCATGTCAGCACTGGAGAGGAATCCTCAGTTTCCGTCATAGACTCCACACGAAGTCTTAGGCCCCGGCACCAACTGCAGAGGAATCCCGACCGGCCCCTCGCAACTCGCATGGAGACTGGCCTGTCCTGAGACCGCAAGGGAGGGTCCCAGACGTCCCCGAAGTAACTCGAAAAGGTCCAGCCACAACTCGAGAAAATCCAAGAGGTTGTCCCCTCCAGGCGAGATGAGGCACTTTTCCGCGGAGGCGTCTCGAGGCAAATCACCCCTTCCCTCTTGAACTTCGAAAGGGTCCTTCACAACCCTGCTGCAACTCACGAAGTTCCCCCACATACCCGCCTCCACTCGAGAGGAACACCGAGGGTCCCGCCCACATCAAGAGGAGCCCTGTTTCCTCCTCAAAGCTCGAGATGAGTGTTCCTTTCCCTGCTTGGTAGGGAAAGGATTCACGGTTTTGCTGTCGCATCTCAGAGGCGGCGCTCTCCACAGGAAAGTCGAGAGAAACTCCAGGGGTCGTGCCACCATTCGCAATGTGCACAAAATATCTCAGTCCACTCCAGAAGAACCTGATTCCCTGCACTTCCTCCACATGCACGCCGAGGATCGACTCACACCACAGTGGCACGTGTGACAATCCTGTCGCAAAGCCTCGTGGGAAAGCCTCCAAGAATGCCACAGATCCCTGTATC
>NW_024079014.1:0-1198 GCF_014754425.2 Oryx dammah
TTTGAGATGCATGTATATTTTGTATTGGAATATAATTGCTTTACAATATTGTGTTAGTTTCTGCTGTACGACATCATCAACCAGCCATAAGTATACATGCATCTGTTCCCTCTTGAACCTCCCTCCTGTGATCTCCATTTCACCCCTCTGGTCAGCGCAGAGCACCAAACTGAGCTCCCTGTGCTATCCAGCAGCTTCCCACTAGCTACCTGTTTTAACCATCAGTTCAGTTCAGTTCACTTGCTCAGTCATGTCCAAGTCTTTGCGACCCCGTGGACTGCAGCACGCCAGGCCTCCCTGTCCATCACCAACTCGTATCTCCGTGCAGTCCAAGGGCCTCGCAAGAGTCTTCTCCAGCATTTCAGCCACGGTGGTGTATGTGAGTCAGTGGGGCTCTTCAGTTTGTCCCCCTCTTCTTCTCCTGCTGTGGCCACACATCTGTTCTCTATATTCGTGCAAATAGTGTCTTAACAGATATATATGGAATCTAAAAAAATGGTGTTGATGAACTTATTTACTGAGCAGGAATATAGGTGCAGAGGTAGTTCTTAAGCTTTGGGATGTTAAGCTTTCAAGGCATAAAATACATGGACAATCATTCCATGCATTTTACGGAGTGAAAGAAGCCCATTCAAAAATGCTACAGAAAGTAGGAATTTTACAATATGACACTTTGGTGTAGGTAAGTGTTCATATGTGCTCAGTTGTGTCTGACTCTTTGTGAGCCCAGGGGCTGTAGCCTGCCAGGCTCCTCTGTCCATAGATTTCCCAGGAAAGGATACTGGAGTGGGTTTCCATTTCTTCCTCCGGGGGATCTTCCTCACCCAAGGATCGAACCCACATCACCTGGATGTCCTTCATCAGCAGGCAGACTTCTTCCCACTCAGTCACCTGGGAATCTAGTAGGAAATATAGAAGAGATTAAAAAGGTCTGTGGTTGCCATGGGTTTCAAAGGAGGGACTCTGAATATCCTAAATCTAAAGAAAACTATCCTAAAGAGAACTTTCAGGACCGTGACGTAATTTGTGTTAAACTGTTGTGATGGACACATGTTATTATACATTTATCCAGAGGTATGAAGTGCACATCCCTAAAAGAGAAACATAAGGGTAAACTAAAGAGTTTGTCTATTTACTGTCCTTGTAGATTAATCAGTGGTAACAAATGCTCACTCTGGTGGGGAAAGGTAAGTAGGGA
>NW_024079015.1:0-1198 GCF_014754425.2 Oryx dammah
AGGAAAGCCATCAGGTTATGCTGTATTCTCTCACTGGATCTAACCATGAAGGAGTGTGGGCTGTGCTTTGTGGTCTTAAATTTGTGTAAGCGTTGCCTACCGTTGAAATAGTAATAGGAAGAAACACGGCCCCTACTGAAGTTCATGAAAGGCTGCACTGTAGAACAAATGCACAGGCTTTGAAGTCGTCCATTTGGGTTGGAATTCTGAGGAGTTGCTCTCTGAGAAAACTCAGTTTCCTCATCTATAAAACAGGCTAAATAACATATATCACAATGCAGAGTTTTAAAGACTGAGAGATCAAAGCACATAGAAAGCACTCAGCATATAGTATCTACAAGCTGACCTTAGATCAGAGATGAAAAAAACTCTACCTTGCAGTGTTACTCACATGCCCTACTTTCAGCAGTTCATCAGCTGTTTGAGGGCCTGCTTTTCGCTAGAGGCAGGTATACAAATGTGAAGAAAACAGCGGGATCTCTGCCCTCAGGAGCTCATGGAACAGTCTCTAGACTAGATTGATAATAGACAGATACATCAATAAATATATAGATTATAAACTGTGGAGAGTCCTACAAAGAAAGAGGAAGAGAGAATCATTTATTTGGGATGGAGAAGTGATTTTACTGGAGAAGGTGATGGCACCCCACTCCAGTACTCTTGCCTGGAAAATCCCATGGATGGAGAAGCCTGGTAGGCTGCAGTTCATGGGGTTGCTAAGAGTCGGACACGACTGAGCGACTTCACTTTCACTTTTCACTTTCATGCATTGGAGAAGGAAATGGCAACCCACTCCAGTGTTCTTGCCTGGAGAATCCCAGGGACGGGGGAGCCTCATGGGCTGCCACCTATGGGGTCACACAGAGTCGGACATGACTGAAGTGACTTAGCAGCAGCAGCAGCAGTGATTTTACACTGAAACCTGAAGGGTGTTGAGACAGTGTTTTCAAGGCTAAGAGGAGAGCAGCAAGTGATATGAAGAGTGCGGCACTCAGAAGCACTAGAAAAGCCCAGGACTTTGGTGAGAAACCAGGAAGGGTGCTGCCAGGCTGAAGGAGTGGGTGGGACCAGGTTGTGAAGAGCCCTCAATACCTGGTAAGTTTGATTTTTCTAAATAAACTCTTGAAGGGTTGTTTTTTGTTTTTTTTTTTAAGAATTCATGTGACTAGGGAGTGAATTTACCTGAGAAAGAGAGGGA
>NW_024079016.1:0-1198 GCF_014754425.2 Oryx dammah
TCCCTCTCTTTCTCAGGTAAATTCACTCCCTAGTCACATGAATTCTTAAAAAAAAAAACAAAAAACAACCCTTCAAGAGTTTATTTAGAAAAATCAAACTTACCAGGTATTGAGGGCTCTTCACAACCTGGTCCCACCCACTCCTTCAGCCTGGCAGCACCCTTCCTGGTTTCTCACCAAAGTCCTGGGCTTTTCTAGTGCTTCTGAGTGCCGCACTCTTCATATCACTTGCTGCTCTCCTCTTAGCCTTGAAAACACTGTCTCAACACCCTTCAGGTTTCAGTGTAAAATCACTGCTGCTGCTGCTGCTAAGTCACTTCAGTCATGTCCGACTCTGTGTGACCCCATAGGTGGCAGCCCATGAGGCTCCCCCGTCCCTGGGATTCTCCAGGCAAGAACACTGGAGTGGGTTGCCATTTCCTTCTCCAATGCATGAAAGTGAAAAGTGAAAGTGAAGTCGCTCAGTCGTGTCCGACTCTTAGCAACCCCATGAACTGCAGCCTACCAGGCTTCTCCATCCATGGGATTTTCCAGGCAAGAGTACTGGAGTGGGGTGCCATCACCTTCTCCAGTAAAATCACTTCTCCATCCCAAATAAATGATTCTCTCTTCCTCTTTCTTTGTAGGACTCTCCACAGTTTATAATCTATATATTTATTGATGTATCTGTCTATTATCAATCTAGTCTAGAGACTGTTCCATGAGCTCCTGAGGGCAGAGATCCCGCTGTTTTCTTCACATTTGTATACCTGCCTCTAGCGAAAAGCAGGCCCTCAAACAGCTGATGAACTGCTGAAAGTAGGGCATGTGAGTAACACTGCAAGGTAGAGTTTTTTTCATCTCTGATCTAAGGTCAGCTTGTAGATACTATATGCTGAGTGCTTTCTATGTGCTTTGATCTCTCAGTCTTTAAAACTCTGCATTGTGATATATGTTATTTAGCCTGTTTTATAGATGAGGAAACTGAGTTTTCTCAGAGAGCAACTCCTCAGAATTCCAACCCAAATGGACGACTTCAAAGCCTGTGCATTTGTTCTACAGTGCAGCCTTTCATGAACTTCAGTAGGGGCCGTGTTTCTTCCTATTACTATTTCAACGGTAGGCAACGCTTACACAAATTTAAGACCACAAAGCACAGCCCACACTCCTTCATGGTTAGATCCAGTGAGAGAATACAGCATAACCTGATGGCTTTCCT
>NW_024079017.1:0-1197 GCF_014754425.2 Oryx dammah
TGGGCATGCTATAATTTTGAATCAAGAAATACACTCCCTTTCATCTTTTACATATTTACTATAATCCTGCACAGCATGATGAGTTTAAAATACATATGTTCCTGAAATATCCTATAAACCAAATCTTGCTTTTTCAGTAGCTTTATGATAAATTTGGAGATGTGCTTCTTTGGGAAGAGAATGATGTAAACTTCTCCCACAATTCTCTTAAAGTCAGTTAAAAGGAAAATCATTTCTATAAAATACTATTCAGGTATAACACAAAGCACAAATCAAAAAATTCCTTGGGTAATTTTTGTTTGATACAGTAAGTGAAAGGCATAAATGGAAAATGACAGCTTAGCTAAAAAGAACACACGGAACCAAAAAATAATGACTTCTATTAACTCTGTTTCCAGGATTCTATAAGCTGCTCTGTTTAGTTCTCTGGTTTTCACAAAATGCAAGGAAACAGAATTGTTTTTACTGGTGGTATCAGTCAGAATTGGGCAGATTACGCTGCAAAAAGAAGCACCCTCCAAATCTCAGAAGCTGTGCTGCACAAAGTTCCATGTATGACACACTTTTGATTTCCAAAATAATTCTGCTGGGATCTTTGCTCATCTTAGTCACTCTGAAACTCAGGCTTCATTTCCAAATATGCATTCATGATTCCTGTGGTAGTGGGAAGGGAATGGGACAAATAATGCACTAACTCTTTATTCCCACACATCACTTCTCCTAAGATTTCAATGACCAAAGCAAACCTATACCCAGTAGTCATGTACGGATGTGAGAGTTGGACCATAAAGAAGGTCTGAATAACCGATGCTTTTGAATTGTGCTCGAGAAGACTCTTGAGAGGCCCTTGGACTGCAAGGAGATCAAACCAGTCAATCTTAAAAGAAATCAACCCTGAACATTCATTGGAAAAACTGATGCTGAAGCTCCAGTCCTTTGGCTACCTGATGCGAAGAGCCAACTTATTGGAAGAGACTCTGTTGCTGGGAAAGATTGAAGGCAAAAGGAGAAGGGGGCAGCAGAGGATGAGATGGTTAGATAGCATTACCAACTCAATGGGCATGAGTTTGAGCAAATTCCAGGAGACAGTGAAGGACAGGGAAGCTTGGCATGCTACAGTCCATGAGATCACAAAGAGTAGGACACAACTTAGTGACTGAACAACAAAGCAAATCAGATGGTGGTGCTCATAGTAGG
>NW_024079018.1:0-1197 GCF_014754425.2 Oryx dammah
TGAAGGGGTGATTTGCCTCGAGACGCCTCAGCGGAAAAGGGCCTCATCTCGCCTGGAGGGGAGAACCTCCTGGATTTTCTCGAGGTGCGGTGGGACCTTCTCGAGTTACGACGGGGACCTCTGGGACCCTCCCTTGTGGCCTCAGGACAGGCCTGTCTCCATGCGAGTTGTGAGGGGCCTGTCGGGATTCCTCTGCAGTCGGTGCCCGGGCCTAAGATCTCGTGTGGATTCTATGACGGAACCTGAGGATTCCTCTCCAGTGCTGACATGGATCTTGGGGTCCTTCTGGGGGCTCCACAGGGGAGTCAGTCCTCGTCTCGAGTGGGGACATGCACGTCCGCTTTCCTCACGAGCTGGAGCAGCCTTGGCAGGCTTCCCGGCGCCTTGATACAGGGATCTGTGGCATTCTTTGGAGGCTTTCACAAGAGGCTTTGCGACAGGGGTGTCACACATGCCACTGTGGTGTGAGTCGATCCTCGGCGTGCATGTCGAGGAAGTGCAGGGAAATCAGGTTCTTCTGGAGGGGACTGAGACATTTTGTGTACATTGGGAATTGTGGGACGACCCCTGGAGTTCCTCACGACTTTCTTGTGGAGAGCGCCGCCTCCGAGATGCGACAGCAAAGCCGGGAATTCTTTCCCAATGAAGCAGGGAATGGAACCCTCATCTTGAGCTTTGAGGAGGAAACGGGGCTCCTCTTGATGTGGGCGGGACCCTCGGTGTTCCTCTCGAGTGCAGGCGGGTATGTCAGGGAACTTCTTGAGTTGCAGCAAGGGTTTGAAAGACCCTTTCGAAGTTCAAGAGGGAACAGGTGATTTGCCTCGAGACGCCTCAGCGGAAAAGGGCCTCATCTCGCCTGGAGGGGAGAACCTCCAGGATTTTCTCGAGTTGCGGCGGGACCTTCTCGAGCTACGACGGGGACCTCTGGGACCCTCCCTTGTGGCCTCAGGACCGGCCAGTCTCCATGCTAGTTGCGAGGGGCCTGTCGGGATTCCTCTGCAGTTGGTGCCAGGGCCTAAGACCTCGTGTGGAGTCTATGACGGAACCTGAGGATTCCTCTCCAGTGCTGACATGGAACTTGGGGTACTTCTGGGGGCTCCAACGGGGAGTCAGTCCTCGTCTCGAGTGGGGACATGCACGTCCGCTTTCCTCACGGCTGGAGCAGCCGTGGCAGGCTTCCCGGCGCCTTGATACAGG
>NW_024079019.1:0-1197 GCF_014754425.2 Oryx dammah
ACTAAAGCCCTATATATAGAAAAATATAAAACACTGATGAAAGAAATGAAAGAGGACACTAATAGATGGAGAAATATACCATGTTCATGGATCGGAAAACTCAATATAGTGAAAATGAATACTACCCAAAGCAATCTACAGATTCAACAGTCCCTATCAAGCTACCAGTGGTATTTTTCACAGAAAAAAAGAAAAACAAGTAATTTCAAGATTTGTATGGAAATAGTAAAACCCTCAAATACCCAAAGCAATCTTGAGAAAGAAGAATGGAACTGGAGGAATCAACTTGCCTGACTTCAGGCTCTACTACAAAGCCACAGTCCTCAAGACAGTATGGTACTGGCACAAAGACAGAAATATAGATCAATGGAACAAAATAGAAAGCCCAGAGATAAATCCACACACCTATGGACACCTTATCTTCGACAAAGGAGGCAAGAATATACAATGGAGTAAAGACAATCTCTTTAACAAGTGGTGCTGGGAATACTGATCAGCCACTTATAAAAGAAGGAAACTAGATCACTTTCTAACACCACACACAAAAATAAACTCAAAATGGATTAAAGATCTAAACATAAGATCAGAAACTATAAAACTCCTAGAGGAGAACATAGGCAAAACACTCTCCGACATAAATCACAGCAGGATCCTCTATGATCCACCTCCCAGAATACTGGAAATAAAAGCAAAAATAAACAAATGGGATCTAATTAAAATTAAAAGCTTCTGCACAACAAAGGAAACTATAAGCAAGGTGAAAAGACAGGCTTGGAATGGGAGAAAATAATAGCAAATGAAGCAACTGACAAACAACTAATGCAGCAAAATTCCAGAAAAATAAATGACACAATCAAAAAATGGGCCAAAGAACTAAATAGACACGTCTCCAAAGAAGACATACGGATGGCTAACACACACATGAAAAGATGCTCAACATCACTCATTATCAGAGAAATGCAAATCAAGACCACAATGAGGTACCATTTCACACCAGTCAGAATGGCTGCGATCCAAAAGTCTGCAAGCAATAAAGGCTGGAGAGGGTGTGGAGAAAAGGGAACCCTCTTACACTGTTGGTGGGAGTGCAAATTAGTACAGCCACTATGGAGAGCAGTGTGGAGATTCCTTTAAAAATTGCAAATAGAACTGCCATATGACCCAGCAATCCCACTGCTGGGCATACACACTGAGGAA
>NW_024079020.1:0-1197 GCF_014754425.2 Oryx dammah
TACTCCTTTTCCTATTTGGAACCAGTCTGTTGTTACATATCCAGTTCTAACTGTTGCTTCCTGACCTGCATACAGATTTCTCAAGAGGCAGGTTAGGTGGTCTGGTATTTCCATCTCTCTCAGAATTTTCCACAGTTTATTGTGATCCACACAGTCAAAAGCTTTGGCATAGTCAATAAAGCAGAGATAGATGTTTTTCTGGAACTCTCTTGCTTTTTCCCTTTTCCAGCAGATGTTGGCAATTTGATCTCTGGTTCCTCTGCCTTTTCTAAAACCAGCTTGAACATCAGGGAGTTCACAGTTCATGTATTGCTGAAGCCTGGCTTGGAGAATTTTGAGCAGTACTTTACTAGCATGTGAGATGAGTGCAATTGTGCGGTAGTTTGAGCATTCTTTGCCTTTCTTTGGAATTGGAATGAAAACTGACCTTTTCCAGTCCTGTGGCCACTGCTGAGTTTTCCAAATTTGCTGGCATATTGAGTGCAGCACTTTCACAGCATCATCTTTCAGGATTTGAAACAGCTCAACTGGAATTCCATCACCTCCACTAGCTTTGTTTGTAGTGATGCTTTCTAAGGCCCACTTGACTTCACATTCCAGGATGTCTGGCTCTAGATTAGTGATCACACCATCATGATTATCTGGGTCGTAAAGATCTTTTTTGTACAGTTCTTCCGTGTATTCTTGCCACCTCTTCTTAATATCTTCTGCTTCTGTTAGGTCCATACCATTTCTGTCCTTTATCGAGCCCATCTTTGCATGAAATGTTCTCTTGTATCTCTAATTTTCTTGAAGAGATCTCTAGTCTTTCCCATTTTGTTGTTTTCCTCTATTTCTTTGCATTGATCGCTAAAGAAGGCTTTCTTATCTCTTCTTGCTATTCTCTGGAACTCTGCATTCAGATGCTTATATCTTTCCTTTTCTCCTCTCTTCTTTTCACAGCTATTTGTAAGGCCTCCCCAGACAGCCATTTTGCTTTTTTGCATTTCTTTTCCATGGGGATGGTCTTGATCCCTGTCTCCTGTACAATGTCACGAACCTCATTCCATAGTTCATCAGGCACTATATCTGTCAGATCTAGGCCCTTAAATCTATTTCTCACTTCCACTGTATAATCATAAGGGATTTGATTTAGGTCATACCTGAATGATCTAGCGGTTTTCTCTACTTTCTTCAATTTCAGTCTGAATTTGGTAA
>NW_024079021.1:0-1196 GCF_014754425.2 Oryx dammah
TTCTAGGCATTCCTGTCGCGTCTCGGTGGAGGCACTCTCCACAGGAAATTCGAGAGGAACTCCAGGGGTCGTGCCACCATTCCCAATGTGCACAAAATGTCTCAGTCCACTCCAGAAGAACCTGATTTTCCTCCACTTCCTCGACATGCACGCCGAGGATCGACTCAACCACAGTGGCACGTGTGACAGCCCTGTCGGAAAGCCTCGCGGGACAGCCTCCAAAGAATGCCACAGATCCCTGTATCAAGGTGCCAGGAAACCTGCCAAGGCTGCTCCAACTCGTGAGGAAAGGGGACGTGCATGTCCCCACTTGAGACGAGTACTGACCCCCCTATGGAGCCTCCAGTGGTACCCCACGATCCATGTCAGCACTTTAGAGGAATCCTCAGGTTTCGGTCTCGATCCACACGAGGTCTTAGGCCCCGACACTTACTGGAGAGGAATCCCGAGAGGCCCCACGCAACTCAATGGAGACTGGCCTTTCCTGAGGCCAAGAGGGAGGGTCCCAGAGGTCTCCGTCGTAACTCGAGAAGGTCCAGCCGCAACTCGAGAAAATCCACGAGGTTCTCCCCTCCAGGCGAGATGAGGCTCTTTTCCGCTGAGGCCTCTCGAGGCAAATCACAGCTTCCCTCTTGAACTTCGAAAGGGTTCTTCACACCCTTGCTACAACTCCAGAAGTTCCCCGACATACCCGCCTCTACTGGAGAGGAACACCTAGGGTCCCGCCCACATCAAGAGGAGCCCCGTTTCCTCCTCATATCTCGAGATGAGGGTTCCTTTCCCTGCTTCGTCGGGAAAGGGCTCCCGATTTTCCTGTTACATCTCGGAGGAGGCGCTCTCCATAGGAAAGTCGAGAGGAACTCCAGGGGTCGTGCCACCATTCCCAATGTGCTCAAAATGTCTCAGTCCACACCAGAAGAACCTGATTTCCCTGCACTTCCTCGACATGCACGCCGAGGATCGACTCACACCACCCTGGAACGTGTGACAGCCCTGCTGGAAAGCCTCGTGGGAAAGCCTCGCAGGAAAGCCTCCAAAGAATGTCACAGATCCCTGTATCAAGGCGACTGGAAGCATGCCACGACTGCTTCAGCTTGTGAGGAATGCGGACGTGCATGTCCCCACTCGAGACGAGGACTGACTCCCCACTTGAGCCTCCAGAAGTACCCCACGATCCATGTAAGCACTGGAGGGGA
>NW_024079022.1:0-593 GCF_014754425.2 Oryx dammah
TTCCTGTGGAGAGCGCCGCATCCGAGATGTGACAGCAAAGCCGGGAATCCTTTCCCAACGAAGCATGGTAAGGAACCCTCATCTCGAGCTTTGAGGAGGAAACGGGGCTCCTCTTGATGTGGGCGCGACCGACGGTGTTCCTCTCGAGTGGAGGCGGGTATGTCGAGGAACTTATTGAGTTGCAGCAAGGGTGTGAAGGACCCTTTCGAAGTTCAACAGGGAATGGGAATTTGCCTCGAGACGCCTCAGCGGAAAAGGGCCTCATCTCGCCTAGAGGGGAGAATCTCCTGGATTTTCTCCAGTTGCGGCGGGACCTTCTCGAGTTACGACGGGGACCTCTGGGACCCTCCCTTGTGGCCTCAGGACAGGCCCGTCTCCATGCGAGTTGCGAGGGGCCTGTCGGGATTCCTCTGCAGTCGGTGCCGGGGCCTAAGACCTCGTGTGGAGTCTATGACGGAACCTGAGGATTCCTCTCCAGTACTGACATGGATCTTGGGCACCTTCTGGAGTCTCCACAGGGGAGTCAGTCCTCGTCTCGAGTGGGTACATTCACGTCCGCTTTCCTCACGAGCTGGAGCAGCCGTGGCAGGCTT
>NW_024079022.1:603-1196 GCF_014754425.2 Oryx dammah
TTCCTGTGGAGAGCGCCGCATCCGAGATGTGACAGCAAAGCCGGGAATCCTTTCCCAACGAAGCATGGTAAGGAACCCTCATCTCGAGCTTTGAGGAGGAAACGGGGCTCCTCTTGATGTGGGCGCGACCGACGGTGTTCCTCTCGAGTGGAGGCGGGTATGTCGAGGAACTTATTGAGTTGCAGCAAGGGTGTGAAGGACCCTTTCGAAGTTCAACAGGGAATGGGAATTTGCCTCGAGACGCCTCAGCGGAAAAGGGCCTCATCTCGCCTAGAGGGGAGAATCTCCTGGATTTTCTCCAGTTGCGGCGGGACCTTCTCGAGTTACGACGGGGACCTCTGGGACCCTCCCTTGTGGCCTCAGGACAGGCCCGTCTCCATGCGAGTTGCGAGGGGCCTGTCGGGATTCCTCTGCAGTCGGTGCCGGGGCCTAAGACCTCGTGTGGAGTCTATGACGGAACCTGAGGATTCCTCTCCAGTACTGACATGGATCTTGGGCACCTTCTGGAGTCTCCACAGGGGAGTCAGTCCTCGTCTCGAGTGGGTACATTCACGTCCGCTTTCCTCACGAGCTGGAGCAGCCGTGGCAGGCTT
>NW_024079023.1:0-385 GCF_014754425.2 Oryx dammah
GCCCTTGTGCAAGACACCTACAACACTCCTTAGCACACCTCTGTGTCCCTGAACGCAACCAAGCTGGATCCTGCACTTCTTCATGCCCCTGAAAATGCCTCTGGAGCCCACATCTACGTCCCTTCACTGACCCAGGCTGGTCCTGCACTTGTTCAGACCCCGAGGGACACTCGAGCCTACCTACGGTCCCTGCACTGAACCTGGGGTGGGGAGCCCTGTACTTGCACAAGCCCTTGACAAATATCCCGGAGCCCACATTTTGGTCCGTCTACTGATCCAGACTGGGTCCTGCCCTTCTTCAAGCATCAGACAGTCACTCCTCGGCCCACATTGCAGTTCCTGAACTGAATTCTGCTGAGTCCCGCACAGGTTCCATGCCACCATC
>NW_024079023.1:485-1196 GCF_014754425.2 Oryx dammah
CCCACCTCTAGGTCCGTGCACTGAATCAGGTTGGGTCCTGCCCTTGTGCAAGACACCTACAACAATCCTTAGCACACCTCTGTGTCCCTGAACGCAACCAAGCTGGATCCTGCACTTCTTCATGCCCCTGAAAATGCCTCTGGAGCCCACATCTACGTCCCTTCACTGACCTGAACCCGGGGTGGGGAGCCCTGTACTTGCACAAGCCCTTGACAAATATCCCGGAGCCCACATTTTGGTCCATCTACTGATCCAGACTGGGTCCTGCCCTTCTTCAAGCATCAGACAGTCACTCCTCGGCCTACATTTCGGTCCCTGAACTGAATTCTGCTGAGTCCCACACAGGTTCCATGCCACCATCAACACTCTTGAGCCTACATCTCACTCTCAGACCTCAAGCAGGATGGACTCTGCCTTTATTCAAGCCCTGACAAACACTCCTGAGCCCATAACGTTGTCTCTGCACTGACCTAGGATGGGTCCTGCACTTATTCAAGGGGCCATCCAACACTGCTGAGCCTCTCTCTGACTCAGGCTAGTCCTGGCCATATTCAACCCACCGACTTACAATCCTGGGCCCACAACTCGCTCCATGCCTCTGAAGTAGGTTTTGTTCTGGCCTTGGTAGGTCCGCCGGACACACTTTCTATCCTGCATCGTACTCGCTGCACTGAACAAGGCTGGACATGCCTTTGTGCAAGACCCCAGCAA
>NW_024079024.1:0-1196 GCF_014754425.2 Oryx dammah
GTGCATCAGTTTCTTAATATGTAAAATGGCTATAATAGAACCTACTTGATGGACTTAAGAATCAAAATCATCTATATGTCTCTATCTGTTTAAAATCATTTTAAAATTAAATTATATATAAACACACCTGCCTGTGTGTTTTATAGAAATAAAATTTTAAGCACAGGTACATATTATGGCATCTTGATACAGCTGGGATCACTCACTGATGACCATTATTAATATAAAAGGCAGAGTTTGTTTCAGTACCGACATCAGATTTTCATTCATGTCATTTTTCTATGACACAAAGTTTCTCCTTATTTTTCAAGAATGGAACCAAAGCTCAGTGACTAGTCAGGGCCATGTTGGCACTGCTAGAAATGTCACCTACAGGGTTTGGTAGCCCTGTGGTCAATGTTCCCATCTCAGTAGCCCCTCCAGAGAAGCCCCCGGTCCTGATAGAGAAGAGCAGGTGACTTATGCTCAACAGAAAAGTGCCCTTCTCAGGGCCAGGCAGGGCCACTTTAATTCCCCTGGCTATATAACTGAAGGGTATTTTCCCATATTTGTTGACAGATCAATGGAAAAATGCTCTAAGACATGATCAATATTCACTGCAGCCTTCAAACGGATTTGCTTTCAGCATTGCACACATTTTATGAACATTCAGCAAAGTTCCACATGTCAAGATAAAAGATAATGAAGAAATGGCATTTTTCACATAAAAAAAATATACTGCTATTGGATAACTTGTGAGATACAAAATGTCTGTGTAAGTTAAGGAGAGATTTTTTTCCTGTTATAGTTTTAAGAGTATATAAACACTTTTTCAATATATCTGAAACTTGATTGATTGATGAATTCATTTTCCCTGAGATAATGTGATCACTGGCAAAGAGGATATTCTCATCCTGTACCGAGTTTGAAGGCAGACTGCCATTGGAGTGGACTGAGTTTCTCACCTGCTCCTAGAAACTAGGAGAAAGTGTCAGCCTCCCAAGGCAGGAACCTCTCCCCACTCCTCTGCTCATGAGCAGGAATGTGGAGCCCCTTGGGTCAGCGCTCTGCATCTCTGCTACAGTTGGGCCCATTGCACAGAGTTTACCTTGCACATCTTTGCAGGCTGAACTCCTGTCTGCAACTTCGGGACCAGACTTTCTGTAAGGACAGTGGGGGACACTGAAGGAGAAAAGAGATATATGTTTTATTTCTGG
>NW_024079025.1:0-1196 GCF_014754425.2 Oryx dammah
ATACTTACAGTTCCAGCAAGAACACCTTTCTCTCTACCCACCTGAGGCCTCATTTTGGGAGACCCCACAAACAGGCAGGTAGCCTCTCTTTTGTCAATGCGGATGTTGAGAAGATGCTGGAGATACTAATTACCAAGAGAGTAGAACTGAAGATTTGGAAGAAGAAAGAAAAAGAGGATGAGGGAGGCTACCAGGTGACTTCACTGGGGAAGAAGATCAAGTCACTCAGTGACAAGCAAGATACCTTGGGTCGCCAAAACTTTTGGAGCATAAAAAGCAAACGAGAACAGCTGCATGGTCCCAAGAAGCCCTGATATCCTGACACTTTGAGGGATCATCTACAGAAGACATACAGCCAGCTCTTCTGGGGTCTCCTCTCTGTGCACAGTGAGAGTCTGGTGGCTACTGTCACAGTACCTGGGCCCCATCTGAGTTATGCCCTGTTTTATTCAGGGAGCATTCTAAAGCCAAACCATTTCAAATTCAAGATAAATTAACTTCACAACTGTCGTTCTTCCAGCGCTTGACTTACCTGTAGCCCAGGTTGAACCTCAAAACAAGACTCCAACCATGCCCCAGGGGCAACCATCACCTCTAGGTCACCTCTAGGTCACATGGAGACTCACGCCAGCCCCCAACTCTTGGCTCCAACCATGCCTCACTTTCAGCCACCACATCAGGCTCACATGGAGACCCAGGCTCCACCCCATACCTTGACTCCAGTCATGCAGCAGTTTCAACCACCACCTCAGACTCACTTGGAGACCCAATACCGACCCTAAACCTGGACTCCAGCCATGGCCCAGTTTCAGCCAGAACCTTGGGCTCGCATAGAGATACAGGCCCAACCCTTACCCTGGTCTGCAACCTTGCTTCAATGTCAATCACCACCTGAAGCTTCCATAGAATCCCAGGGCCAATCCCTACCCTTGGCTGCAACCATGTCCCAGTTTCAACCACCACCTTGGGCTCACATGAATACCCAGGTATGACCTCTACACTTGACAACAATCATGGCCCAGTGACAAACACAACCACCTCGGCCCCTCATACAGACCCCAGCCCATCCCCTACCCTTGACTCTAACCATGTCCCCATGTCAACCACCACCAGCTCAGGCTCACATGGAGACCCAGGCCCAATCCCAACATTTTACTCCAGTGCCACCTCCTCAGGCTCACATGGAGATCCAGGCC
>NW_024079026.1:0-1196 GCF_014754425.2 Oryx dammah
GTTTAGAAGATTTCAACTTAATAGACCGGATTTGCGTGCAAGAGAGGAATACAAAAGAATCACACTACTCAAGCTCCAAGAAACATCTAAACTGGGGTGGTTTGTATTGCATGAAGAAATCGTTTTGATAGGATAAGCATTGCTTGCTCAGGAGAAAGAACTAGAAAATGTGATTCCATACCCAATTTTCCATAAACTGGAAAATACATCTAACGTACAAGCCAAGGTTAAAAGAAAACTCCAAGAAACAAGCTCTCTGGCAATTCAAGTCATGTCAAATTGAAGTCCTCTGAAACATAGGAAACAGAACCACTGGTTTGCAAGGGACTTTTAGAGGCAGCTCAAGTCTCCAGATAAAGTTAGACCTCAAAGAACCAAGGTGGTTATTAACCAGCATCCCACAGAAGCCGACGGCAGCGTTCAATCACCCAAACCAACATGTGGGCATCAGACAACACCAGACAGTCAGTGACAGGCATCCATGTGAGAAAGTATTTATCTTCCGAAGCTGACCGATTCTCTCTCCACAGCAGAGGTGTTTTCTCCTCTTTTCTTCTCTTAGACAAGATAGTGACCAATATTCATGCTCTTAACCATCATGTCCCACCGACTTAAAAGTCACTCATTCATGGTGACCCCAAGCGTTCACTTTAAGACCCACGGAACATCTTTCCAGGAACCGTACCCTTTCTTTCTAACCAGTTACACTCCTACTCTGTCTTCTCTAGGATCCACACGTCCCCTCTAGAACAGGATGCTGAGTCTAGATGTGAATAATGCCAAGCATAACAACAAGGACTCCTACTTCTAACAAGATTTGTTACCAAGGATTCAAACCCATAGATTTCCAAGATACAGCAGTAAACTGTGGGTTTATTCAATCTAAGGCACATGATAAGTCCCAGCATTTTAGCTGCTTGCGTGCAGTGAAGACTCTCTAAATTTGAGCTGAATTAAACCAAGAGTTTTCTTTATTGCATTTGTGTTCTGTAATTTTTTTTTCTAACTGAATTTCTATATATTTTTGACAAAATATGAAATACAATCAAGAATATACTTAAATCTAACGTTGTATCTACTTTTTCCCTCATTTACATAGCCAGCAACCACAAGCAAACTTACTAGGTCTCCCATGATTCCTTATTTAATTCAACCCAGTGCCTTATCATCATCACAGTATGCCTTAGATCCCAAAG
>NW_024079027.1:0-441 GCF_014754425.2 Oryx dammah
TGTGTGATCAGCTCGTGGACATTCTTCTGATCGGTTGGTGGTGAGATCATCAGGAGTCAATGTCATCAACCTTCTGGTTCCAACCGGACTGGGGCTACGTGCTTGTGGGTGGCATACAGTTAACTTCTTCCACCTGGTGGGGGTTTCAGTATCTGCGCCCCAGCCAGGCAGACGGTGCTCGCGGCGGCTCGGCTCCGGGCGAAGAGGAGAGGACCCCGCGGGGCGCGTGGGTGCGGGGGCGCTGAGTGTAGGCGCGTGACTCTGCGAGAGAGCGGCCCTGAGCCGGCCGGCCGGGCGAGGGTGCGCGGGGAGCCCGCGTGGGCCAGGCGCGGGCGTGTGCGAGGCGCGGGCGTGCGCGCGAGGGTGTGTGCGCGGCCGAGGCGGAGCGCCTGGCCTCACTATTGTTAAGACAGCATTTCTTTCCAAATTGATCTATAGAAT
>NW_024079027.1:541-1196 GCF_014754425.2 Oryx dammah
CAGTTACTCAATTCTGCCTCTGCAGTGCCGAGAGCAGCCAAGGGCAACTGTAAACAAATATGCAGGACCGTGTTTCAATAAAACTTTATTTATAAAAACAGGAGGTGGGCTAGATTCTGGCTCATGTGAATAATGTTTTTATGGCAGAAATATTAATAAACACTAGTGCTGTTATTACTGAACCAAATTTGGATCTGCTTTGCCACGTCCAGGCGAGCCAAGCTACTTACACTGGGTGCTGGTGAAGGAAAGTGTAGCGTTTACTGCAGGGAAACAAGCAAGGAGTCCAGGGCAGCTAGTGTTTTAAACGCCCAAACTCCCCGAAGGCTTTCGGGGGAAGGTTTTTAAAGACAGGATAAGGGATGGGGATTCTGGGATGTGTGATCAGCTCGTGGACATTCTTCTGATCGGTTGGTGGTGAGATCATCAGGAGTCAATGTCATCAACCTTCTGGTTCCAACCGGACTGGGGCTACGTGCTTGTGGGTGGCATACAGTTAACTTCTTCCACCTGGTGGGGGTTTCAGTATCTGCGCCCCAGCCAGGCAGACGGTGCTCGCGGCGGCTCGGCTCCGGGCGAAGAGGAGAGGACCCCGCGGGGCGCGTGGGTGCGGGGGCGCTGAGTGTAGGCGCGTGACTCTGCGAGAGAGCGGCCC
>NW_024079028.1:0-1196 GCF_014754425.2 Oryx dammah
GGATGCTTGGGGCTGGTGCATGGGGATGATCCGGAGAGACGATATGGGGTGGGAGGTGGGAGGGGGATTCAGGACTGGGAGACTGTGTACACCCGTGGTGGATTCATGTCAATGTATGGCAAAACCAATACAGTATTGTAAAGTAAAATAACGTAAAAATAAAATTAAAAAAAAAAAGTAAAATAAATTAAAAAAAAAAAAAACCTGCTAAAAAGACATTAGGTCCAGACTTGTCATTGCTAGGAATGGGAAGGGAACGGAAGGACTGGGAGTTTGGTACTAGCAGATGCAAACTGTTAGATATAGGATGAAGAAACAAGATCCTACTGTATAGCACAGGGACTATATTCAATATCCTATAGTAAACCATAATAGAAAGGAAAATGAAAAAGAATATATACGTGTATGTGTGTAAATATATATATATGTAATCACTGAATTTGCTTTCTGTACACCAGAAACTAACACCATATTGAAAATTAGCTACTTGTTGTTGTTCAGTATCTCAGTCATGTTCAACTTTTTCCCACTCCATAGACAGAAGCACACCAAGCTTCCCTGTCCTTCACTATCTCCTAGACTTTGCTCAAAATCATATTTATTGAGTCAGTGATGCCATCCAACCATCTCATCCTCTGTCACCCACTTCTCCTGCCTTCAATCTTTCCCAGCATCAGAGTCTTTTCCAGTGAGTCAGCTCTTTGCATCAGGTGACCAAAGTACTGGAGCTTCAGCTTCAGCATCAGTCCTTTCAATGAATATTCAGGGCTGATTTCTGTTAGGACTGACTGGTTTGATCTCCTTGTAGTCCAAGGGACTCTGAAGAGTGTTCTCCACCGCTATAGTTCAAAAGCATCAATTCTTTGGCCCTCAGCCTTCTTTATGGTCTAGTTGTCACATCCATACATGACTACTGCAAAAATCATAGTTTTGACTATATGGACCTTTGTTGGCAAAGTGATATCTCTGCTTTTCAATATGCTGTCTAGGTTTGCCATAGCTTTTCTTCCAAGGAATAAGCATTTTTTTAAATTTTATTTTTACTTTATTTTACTTTACAATACTGTATTGGTTTTGCCATACGTTGACATGAATCCACCACGGGTGTACACAATCTCCCAGTCCTGAATCCCCCTCCCACCTCCCACTCCATATCGTCTCTCCGGATCATCCCCATGCACCAGCCCCAAGCATCC
>NW_024079031.1:0-1195 GCF_014754425.2 Oryx dammah
ACAGAGGATGAGATGGCTGGATGGCATCACCGACTCGATGGACGTGAGTTTGAGTGAACTCTGGGAGTTGATGATGGACAGGGAAGCCTGGCATGCTCAATTTATGGAGTCGCAAAGAGTCGGACACGACTGAGCGACTGAACTGAACTGATAAGGAAATTATGATGCAGAAAAGGAAACAAGAAAACCTTAATTAGATATCTCTTTCTTCCTAACCTCCACCATAAGGAATATTCTTTATCATCTAACTCTCTTCTTATCCCTGGTCTCCTATTATCTTAATAGAGTTCACTGTGCCTTAGTTCCAAGGGTGTATGATATTGTCAGAGATTGATTGTTTTCCTAGCTTCTTGACTCCATGGACTTAGGTCTGGTCCTTAGAGGTGATCAGGTGTAAACCAAAGTAGTTTCCATCATCCATGGGACAAACAGTACTGTTTTAGGGTGCTGGTAGGAAAATATGATGCCAATATTTTGTGTGTGAAGCATCCTGTGGTCTTGGAACGTGATGACCCTAATGGAAGCATCCTTGGAATGGTGACCATATCTTTCGATTTGCTCAGAACTAGTCTAATTAATACCAGCTGCTACAGTGTAATTAGTAATTACTCATTTCATGTCAAAAGTGTCCTAGTTTGGATCATCTAACTTATGGGCACACTAAACTGTAGAGCCTATTTGAGACAATGTAAGAATCAAATTCCAGGGGAGTGATAGGAATAGCAGATCATAAGAGTGTGATAGCAGTATCCTGAGGGGGGAGGAGGTGGACATCTATTCAGCACATGTGAGATACTCCCAGGGACTCTTCAAGTTAATTGGGAAGGTCGTTCATCAAATCTGGAGATAGTCCACTAGGAAAACATGCTACAAATTAGATTTTGAGTTGTCACGGAAAATTATGTAATGCCTAATCCATAATAATAACTTTGTATGGATCTATGAACATTCAGGCAGTAATTCACTAGAACAGTCATTATTTCTGGCAGCTCCTCATTAGGATACTAATACTGTATCATCTGTTTATTTAAAAAGTGTTATTTTCTTCATTATAGAGGGACTGATAACCAACTCATCTAAAATGATAAGTAAGCATTAAATAACAAGAAAAAATATGAGTTGAAAACAAAGAAACTTTGTTTTCCCACTGAAAATGTTAGTTTTTCATCAGAAAATCACTTTAAAAAATAATTAA
>NW_024079033.1:0-489 GCF_014754425.2 Oryx dammah
TCCCCGTCGTAACTCAAGAATGTCCGGCCGCAACTCGAGAAAATCCAGGAGATTCTCCCCTCCAGGCGAGATGAGGCCCTTTTCGGCTGAGGCGTCTCGAGGCAAATCACCCTTTCCCTCTTGAACTTCGAAAGGGTCCTTCACACCCTTGCTGCAACTCAAGAATTTCCCCGACATACCCTCATCCAGTCGAAAGGAACACCGAGGGTCCTGCCCACATCAAGAGGAGCCCCGTTTCCTCCTCAAAGCTCGAGATGAGGGTTACTTTCCTGCTTCGTCGGGAAAGTATTCCCGGCTTTGCTGTCGCATCTCGGAGGTGGCGCTCTCCACAGGCAAGTCGAGAGGAACTCCAGGGGTCCTGCCACCATTCCCAATGTGCACAAAATGTCTCATTCCACTCCAGAAGAACCTGATTTCCCTGCACTTCCTCGACATGCACGCCAAGGATCGACTCACACCACACGTGCCACTGTGGTGTGAGTCGATCCT
>NW_024079033.1:589-1194 GCF_014754425.2 Oryx dammah
TCACACCACAGTAGCACGTGTGACAGCCCTGTCGCAAAGCCTCGAGGGATAGCCTCCAAAGAAAGCCACAGATCCCTGTATCAATGGGCCGGGAAGCCTGTCACGGCTGCTGCAGCTCGTGAGGAAAGCGGACTTGCATGTCCCCACTCGAGACGAGGACTGACTCCCATGTGAAGCCCCCAGAAGGACCCCAAGATCCATGTCAGCACTGGAGAGGAATCCTCAGGTTCCGTCATAGACTCCACACGAGGTATTAGGCCCCGGAACCGACTGCAGAGGAATCCCGACAGGTCCCTCGCATCTCGCATGGAGACTGGCCTGTCCTGAGGTCACAAGGGAGGGTCCCAGAGGGCCCCGACATAACTCGAGAATGTTCCACCGCAATTCGAGAAAATCCAGGAGGTTCTCCCCTCCAGGCGAGATGAGGCCCTTTTCCGCTGAGGCGTCCCAAGGCAAATCACCCCTTCCCCCTTGAACTTCGAAAGGGTCCATCACACCCTTGCTGCAACTCAAGAAGTTCCCCGACATTCCCGCCTCCAGTCGAGAGGAACACGGAGCGTCCCGCCCACATCAAGAGGAACCCAGTTTCCTCCTCAAAGCTCGAG
>NW_024079037.1:0-1194 GCF_014754425.2 Oryx dammah
AAGCATTGGGTCAGAGGTTTGATATTTTTAGTTCCCACTCACCCAGACTTATTTTTCTCCAAAAATCACTGTTGCCCCTCAAAAGGAGTTCCTTCCTCATCAATTCTCTTATCTACTTTTTCTCATGTGTCCTTGTGAATACACTGTAAGTCACGCTAATGTCATACCACATTCCTCAGTTTATTTTTTATCTTTCTAATCCTGTTTGCCTCTAGTATTCTAAGCTCACTATTTCTGAGAAAGGGCTTCTAGCTAATAATATCTCTAAAGTCCCTAATTTCTATAAGCTATAGTAAAATATGCTAACATTACAGCAATTCTTAAATCTTTAGTTTCTAACTATTTTAATTATTCTAAGGTTCTAAATTCAGCAAACTCCTTTGCCATAAACACTTTTCTCACAAATAGGCGTCAGATAGCAATCCCTCCCATGGCCTCAAGCTGTGGCCTGCATGCTCACCCTGGAACAGTCTTTTGTAAAAGTCCTTGAACAAATGTCAGTGATTAACTTTATGGATTATTCTTTGAGCACAGCTGCAGAAGGCTTGATGCCTTCTCCTGCTCCTCTCAAAAACAATAAGCACCTTAATATTCTCTTCAGCCCACTCAGTCAAGGAAAGAAAAAAACAAGTCAGAATCACAAAGCCTAACTCCTTCATTCTGGTCCGTGCCTATGGAACAAAGGGAAGGGGTTTAGGGCCATGCCTCAATTTTGTCAGTAATGCCTAATGCAACTCCTGACATCTCCCCCTTTTTTATTTTTTAGAGCATAGGTATGAAACTCAGTAGATAGAGTGGAAACATTTTGGCTGAGTATTCTGAAAAGGCACGAGGCTATTACACAAATCAGAACTAACAGGCATAAGCACATAGCCACATTAATCATTACTGTAGAAAAGGATGCATGGGAAAGATACCCCTCTGGATTTTCAAAGAGGGAATTAGAAAGCCATTGAGAGGAAAAGTCAGACTCCACCTGCTTCATATCCTGAATATCCTGATATAATTTAGAGATATCAGTACTAAAATCGGAATGATTCCAGATGTCTAAAATATGTTTCTGAATGCATTCCCAAGAATGCATGAACTCATTCACTTGTACAGGGGTAATGCACATCCATTTTAAATTTAGCATGGCACCTTAAAGATAATTTAATTTTTAAGATTGTAATTTCTTGCCCCATAAGCAGAACT
>NW_024079038.1:0-1194 GCF_014754425.2 Oryx dammah
CTGTATTTTTCAGTTTTAGAATTTCTCTTGGTGGTTTTATATAGTTTCTGCTTTTCTACTGAAATTTATGTTTCCACTCATTAATAAACTTATATTCCTTTACATCATTGAGCATAGTTTTTGTAGCTATCTTTAGATCTTTATTTACTTTTTCCAGCATTTAGATAATCTTGAGGATAGTTTTTTGACTTTTTTCCCCTTAAGAATGGTTCAGGTTTTCTAGTTTCTTCATGCCAAATAATTTTGGACTGTCTACTGGTCATTGTGAATGGATTCTGTTATTTCCCTCCAAAAGATGGGTTAAGGTTTGTTGGTTTATGCGTGTAATTAACTTAGTTGGACTCAAACTGAAAATTCTGTCCTGGATAGCAGCTCAAAGCTTTGTTCAGTTCTTTTACCCTTAGCTGGGCTGTTTTCACTAATAAGTGACTAGAGATCAGCCAGAGATAGGCAGGGTTTACAGACAGGAAGGTCTCCCCCTCTTTTGGCTCCTTAATTTTTAGCCCTTCATTTTCCAGTGGCTCTTATTGCCAGAATGTCTGCTGATTTTCTATAAAGTGTTAGACATCCCCCATCAGGCCAAATGCAATCTTCTCTGAAGTTAACAGCCTTCACAAATGGAAACTTGCTCTATGCTGCTTCCTTCTTCTAGTAGCTATTGCTCTCTAGAATGTATCCACTGAGGTTCACTCGCTAGTCCCTTTAGGTAGGTACTCCTTGCCTCCCTGTCTTGCTCAGAGTTCATACTAGTTATCTGTGAGCGAGTAGAAACACAGAAGCTTACACAACTATACTGAACATAGAACTCTCCATACTCTTACATACATTCAGTGAAGTTTGCAGAACATGTTCTCTCTTTCAAGAAATATTTCCGCTGGGTATTTGCACGGTTTACTCTCCATATTTAATTCAAGTCTTCACTCAGGTGTCAATTATTCAGAAAGAACTTCCTTGGACAAATTGTTTAATATATGCTGCTCATTCCTCCTGAGACATTACTATCTTCCAATTTACCCTGCATTATTTTATTTCACAGTACTTATCTTTCTGACTTCATGATATGTGTTAATTTTTCTTTTGCTGATATTGATCTTTCTTACTAGAACATAAGCTCTAGGAGTATTGAAATTTTTGTCTGCCTTGAGTAGTGTTGCACCCACAGCACCCAGAAGAGATTTTGGCTCATTGTTGGGG
>NW_024079039.1:0-1193 GCF_014754425.2 Oryx dammah
TGTTTTCAAGGCTAAGAGGAGAGCAGCAAGTGATATGAAGAGTGCGGCACTCAGAAGCACTAGAAAAGCCCAGGACTTTGGTGAGAAACCAGGAAGGGTGCTGCCAGGCTGAAGGAATGGTTGGGACCAGGTTGTGAAGAGCCCTCAATACCTGGTAAATTTGATTTTTCTAAATAAACTCTTGAAGGGTTTTTTTGTTTTTGTTTTTTTTTTTAAAGAATTCATGTGACTAGGGAGTGAATTTACCTGAGAAAGAGAGGGAGATGTAATTGAATTTAGTTTTTTAAAAGCTCCCTGCTAAGTGATTAATATATTACAAAATGACTAAACACAAGGAGACCAGTAAAATATATAGCCAGGCAGGAGATGACTGGTTTTCCATTTTGGCAGATGGAGAAATGTGGATTGATTTGAGGTGTATGTTGGAGATGGAAACCATAGGCCTTGTGATGGATTGGAGGTGGTGGGTGACTCATTCAGGATAGGTGGGTGGAATCATTCTTGACTTCAGGATTTCCTGGTGTTTGGAAAGACTGGGAGAGATTTGGATAGGTGATGAAAATAAAAAACTCCTATTTGAAAGTGTTAAGTTTGAGGTGTTTCTGAGACACCTAAACTGCTTCCAGTTTACCATTTAAGTGAATAATTACCCAGAAAGCTTCCCCTTCCAAATAACAATGATCAGCGTTATTTCTAGCCTAGTTATCCTTGCTTCACAGAGAGAGAATTAAGATGTGGAAAGATTATCTTGTTGAGAGTCATGTAATATGTCTCATAAAAATAGGTAAGTGAGTAGCTAGTATAAAAATGGGAAGGTATTGGACTCTCATGCTCCATTGGGGAGATTAATGAGTACTCCATATTCTCTGCCCTTTTATATAAAATAGCAGATACTTTCCTATTAGGAATTAGAGTTTGGAAATAATAGAATATAACCCAAAAGTTACAAGACACTGCTTATTGAAAGCTTATGTTACTACATTCGTACTAATTTGGTGTCAATTCTCAGTGAAAATTTTTCTTAAGAAAAAACATTTTCTTTGAAAGGTATTTTCCTTTGGAGAGTTTGAGGAAGGGTGCCCAAGTAAACGAGAGTAGAATCTTCGAACAAAGCTCAACTTGTTTTTAGTGTTTTAGTGTTTCCTTAGTATCTTGTAGAATCCTGTTGGTCTGTGTGTGCGAAGACTTCAGTC
>NW_024079040.1:0-1193 GCF_014754425.2 Oryx dammah
GTGCTGCAGTTCATGGGGTTGCAAAGAGTCAGACACGACTGAGCAACTGAACTGAGCTGATCAGTGATATATTTTTTAAGTATTTGTACCTTGAGGTTTCCCTTATTGAGATTTAAATGCTTAAGTCATTAAATGTATTCTGTATTTTTCATTCCCCTCCTCATCAGTCTTCTCTTAATTCTTTTGAAGAGATACTAAACATATCATTAATTTTTTTTAATTAATTAATTTATTTATTTATTTTTAATTTTTACTTTACAATTCTGTATTGGTTTTGGCATAGATTGACATGAATCCACCACAGGTGTACATGCGTTCCCAAACATGAACCCCCCTCCTACCCCCCTCCCCACAACATCTCTCTGGGTCATCCCCGTGCATCAGCACCAAGCGTGCCATATCCTGCATCAGACATAGACTGGCAATTCGATTCTTACATGATATTATACATGTTTCAATGCCTTTCTCCCAAATCATCACACCCTCTCCCTCTCCCTTTCCCTCTGAGTCCAAAAGTCCGCTATACACATCTGTGTCTTTTTTGCTGTCCTGCATACAGGGTCATCATTGCCATCTTCCTAAATTCCATATATATGTGTTAGTATACTGTATTGGTGTTTTTCTTTCTGGCTTACTTCACTCTGTATGATCGGCTCCAGTTTCATCCATCTCATCAGAACTGATTCAAATGTATTCTTTTTAATGGCTGAGTAATACTCCATTGTGTATATGTACCACTGCTTTCTTATCCATTCATCTACTGATGGACATCTAGGTTGTTTCCATGTCCTGGCTATTATAAACAGTGCTGCGATGAACATTGGGGTACATGTGTCTCTTTCAATTCTGGTTTCCTCTGTGTGTATGCCCAACAGTGGGATTGCTGGGGCATAAGGAAGTTCTATTTGCAATTTTTTAGGGAATCTCCACACTGTTCTCCATAGTGGCTGTACTAGTTTGCATTCCCACCAACAGTGTAGGAGGGTTCCCTTCTCTCCACACCCTCTCCAGCATTTATTGCTTGCAGATTTTTGGATCACAGACATTCTGACTGGTGTGAAGTGGTACCTCATTGTGGTTTTGGTTTGCATTTCTCTAATAATGAGTGATGTTGAGCATCTTTTCATGTGTTTGTTAGCCATCCGTATGTCTTCTTTGGAGAAATGTCTATTTAGTTCTTTGGCCCATTTTTT
>NW_024079041.1:0-1192 GCF_014754425.2 Oryx dammah
TCCACTCCAGAAGAACCTGATTTCCCTGCAATTACTCGACATGCACGCGGAGGATCGACTCACACAACAGTGGCACGTGTGACAGCCCTGTCGGAAAGCCTCGCGGAAAGCTTCCAAAGAATGCCACAGATCCCTGTATCAAGACGCAGGGAAGCCTGCCACGGCTGCTCCAGCTAGTGAGGAAAGCGGACGTGCATGTCAACACTCGAGATTAGGACTGACCCCCCTGTGGAGCCTCCAGTGGTACCCCAAGATCCATGTCAGCACTTTAGAGGAATCCTCAGGTTAGGGTCTCAATCCACACGAGGTCTCAGGCCCAGACACTTACTGGAGAGGAATCCCGAGAGGCCCCACGCAACTCGCATGGAGACTGGCCTTTCCTGAGGCCAAGAGGGAGGGTCCCAGAGGTCCCCGTCGTAACTCGAGAACGTCCCGCCACAACTCGAGAAAATCCAGGAGGTTCTCCCCTTCAGGCGAGATGAGGCCCTTTTCCGCTGAGGCCGCTAGAGGCGAATCACACCTTCCCTCTTGAACTTCGAAAGGGTTCTTCACACCCTTGCTAAAACTCCAGAAGTTCCCCGACATACCCGGCTCCACTCGAGAGGAACACCTAGGGTCCCGCCCACATCAAGAGGAGCCCCGTTTCCTCCTCATAGCCTGAGATGAGGGTTCCTTTCCCTGCTTCGTCGGGAAGGGACTCCCGATTTTCCTGTTACATCTGGGAGGAGGCGCTCTCCACAGGAAAGTCGAGAGGAACTCCAGGGGTCCTGCCACCATTCCCAATGTGCACAAAATGTCTCAGTCCACACCAGAAGAACCTGATTTCCCTGCACTTCCTTGACGTGCACACCGAGATCGAGTCACACCACCGTGGAACGTGTGACAGCCCTGCTGGAAAGACTCGTGGGAAAGCCTCGTGGGAAAGCCTCCAAAGAATGCCACAGATCCTTGTATCAAGGTGTCGGGAAGCCTGCCACGACTGCTTCAGCTTGTGAGGAAAGCACACGTGCATGTCCCCACTCGAGACGAGGACTGACTCCCCGGTGGAGCCTCCAGAAGTACCCCAAAATCCATGTAAGCACTGGAGGGGAATGCTCAGGTTGCGTCATAGGTTCCACATGAGGTCTTAGGCCCCGGCACCAACCTCAGAGGATTCCCGACAGGCCACTCGCAAATCGCATGGAGATTGGCC
>NW_024079042.1:0-1192 GCF_014754425.2 Oryx dammah
ATGACTCAGATACCTATATGAATGAAGTACAATTTCTCAGGACCCAAATTTCTACTCCATATATATATGTATAATTGTTGTTGTATTCCTTTATTCCTTTCATATATTTGTTTTCTATGCATTAATAATTTTCTTTGTGTTTATCTCCTTTTCCATTAGACTGTGATTTGGCTAAGGGACTAGTATACATACATACATACATAATATATACATATATATGCTAATATAATATATATATATAATTGTTGTATATGAATATGTGTATATATATAGGCTTCCCAGGTGGTTCAGTGGGTACAGAATCCACCTGGGTTCAATCCCTGGGTGGAAAAGGTCCCCTGTAGGAGGGCACGGCAACCTACTCCAGTATTCTTGTATGGAGCATCCCATGGACAGAGGAGATTGGCAGACTACAGTCCATAGAGTCACAAAGAGTCAGACACAACTGAAGCAACTGAGCATGCACTCATGCATACATATATATACACAGTTGTTGTGTGTTGGTTTCCTATGAGCATCTCCAGTTTACCTAACTAGATGATAGACTCCTTGAGAACTGATAAAATTGCATTATATTTTGGGAGCTCATTTCTTCCCCATAACTCCATCTGAGCTTTAGATACAAATGTTTAGTGGTTATTAGACCTGTGCATGTCTGTGTGTGTGCAGAAGAGAATCAGGTTCTTGGATAGATTGAAACAAAGAAAAACTAAGATTGAATGTAAGAGAAAATCATTAGTTCAACCAAGTGTGTGTGCTAAGTTGCTTCAGTCATGTCCAACTCTGTGTGACCCTATGGACTGTAGCCCGCCAGACTCCTCTGTCCATTGGATTCTCCAGGCAGGAATACTGGAGTGGGTGGCTGTGCCCTCCTGCAGGGGATCTTCCCCACCCAGGGATTGAACCCACGTCTCTTAAGTCTCTGCACTGGCAGGCGGGTTCTTTATCACTAGTGCCACTGTTTAATCAAGGAGGAGTAACAGTTCTAGGTGAGGATATATTTGTCTCCAGGGTCCACAGTTGAGAAAGGGTGAGAAGTGAAGGACAAGGAATTAGTTAACCATTAATTCATGGTGGAGAATAAAGATAAAGAGGACAAAGAGTGGTCATGAGGGATATGGGCAGTTGGCTTATAGTCTTTAAGTCCTGCCATACTCACTCTCACATATTGCCCCTGCATCCTCTCTGTGGG
>NW_024079043.1:0-1192 GCF_014754425.2 Oryx dammah
CCATGGAGAGACTCCACGAGGCGAAAGAAGACAGGTACAAACAGTCATATGCGAGCTGATTCTATCTCTAGGAAACGCCCAGAACCGTCACATCCACAGAGACAGAGAACAGAGGCGTGGATGCCCGTGTCTGGGAGAAACAGGAACGGGAGTGACTGCTAATGGGTACAAAGCTTCTTCCTGGGGTGGTGTTCTGGAATCAGATAGTACTGATGACTGCAATGGAACCCCACTCCAATACTCTTGCCTGGAAAATCCCATGGACGGAGGAGCCTGGTAGGCTGCAGTCCACAGGGTCATGAAGACTGAGCGACTTCACTTTCAATTTTCACCTTCATGCATTGGAGAAGGACATGGCAACCCACTCCAGTGTTCTTGCCTGGAGAATCCCAGGGACGGGGGACCCTGGTGGGCTGCTGTCTATGGAGTCGCACAGTCGGACATGACTGAAGCGACTTAGCAGCAGCAGCAGCAGATGACTGCACAACTCTGTGAACATGCTAAAAACCACTCAATTGTACAGTTAAAAGCATGAAGTTGATGATATGTGAATTATCTTTATAAAGCTGTTATTTAAAAAGTGATAGAGCTGAAAATACTCATATTAATTACAGATCAAGTGCTGGGACAGAAAGCATCCTGGGGGGTTCTAATCTGCCAATATCAGGACAAAATAAAATGGTTATAATGCTTTGATCTTAAAGAGGAGGGTAAAATTTATGAAGAGGGTTTACCATGAAGCAAATGCAGCTTGTATTTCAGGATTCCTTAGTATCCTGGACCCAAGAATCTTAACTCTGCAATTTCATTTTCTTTTTCTTAAGAAGTCTCTGAAATCACAGAAGGCTCAGGCTCTGCAAAACCCTCATCTTTACCTGTTAGTCCCACAGAATCATACAAGAGGGATAAAGGACCGCTGAGATTCAGAGACCTCCAGAATGCCAGGACGAATTTCTCTTGGTGAGTTTCATTCATTGCAAGTTACAGTGAGCGCCACACATTTCTCTGTTTTCTGCTCCTCTGCTGTGGGAACACTGTGAACATGTCAAGAATTTAGAATCCTGGTCTACCAAAGTCCACCTGCCCTCTTTTCACTAATGGACTGAGTGTTTGCTTGGTCACTGAATTTGACACATTTCAAAAGCATCAGAGGCCTCAATACAGCGATAAAGTAATATGTCAGGTTCCGTGG
>NW_024079045.1:0-1192 GCF_014754425.2 Oryx dammah
GTGCTGCAGTTCATGGGGTTGCAAAGAGTCAGACACGACTGAGCAACTGAACTGAGCTGATCAGTGATATATTTTTTAAGTATTTGTACCTTGAGGTTTCCCTTATTGAGATTTAAATGCTTAAGTCATTAAATGTATTCTGTATTTTTCATTCCCCTCCTCATCAGTCTTCTCTTAATTCTTTTGAAGAGATACTAAACATATCATTAATTTTTTTAATTAATTAATTTATTTATTTATTTTTAATTTTTACTTTACAATTCTGTATTGGTTTTGGCATAGATTGACATGAATCCACCACAGGTGTACATGCGTTCCCAAACATGAACCCCCCTTCTACCCCCCTCCCCACAACATCTCTCTGGGTCATCCCCGCGCATCAGCACCAAGCGTGCCATATCCTGCATCAGACATAGACTGGCAATTCGATTCTTACATGATATTATACATGTTTCAATGCCTTTCTCCCAAATCATCACACCCTCTCCCTCTCCCTTTCCCTCTGAGTCCAAAAGTCCGCTATACACATCTGTGTCTTTTTTGCTGTCCTGCATACAGGGTCATCATTGCCATCTTCCTAAATTCCATATATATGTGTTAGTATACTGTATTGGTGTTTTTCTTTCTGGCTTACTTCACTCTGTATGATCGGCTCCAGTTTCATCCATCTCATCAGAACTGATTCAAATGTATTCTTTTTAATGGCTGAGTAATACTCCATTGTGTATATGTACCACTGCTTTCTTATCCATTCATCTACTGATGGACATCTAGGTTGTTTCCATGTCCTGGCTATTATAAACAGTGCTGCGATGAACATTGGGGTACATGTGTCTCTTTCAATTCTGGTTTCCTCTGTGTGTATGCCCAACAGTGGGATTGCTGGGGCATAAGGAAGTTCTATTTGCAATTTTTTAGGGAATCTCCACACTGTTCTCCATAGTGGCTGTACTAGTTTGCATTCCCACCAACAGTGTAGGAGGGTTCCCTTCTCTCCACACCCTCTCCAGCATTTATTGCTTGCAGATTTTTGGATCACAGACATTCTGACTGGTGTGAAGTGGTACCTCATTGTGGTTTTGGTTTGCATTTCTCTAATAATGAGTGATGTTGAGCATCTTTTCATGTGTTTGTTAGCCATCCGTATGTCTTCTTTGGAGAAATGTCTATTTAGTTCTTTGGCCCATTTTTT
>NW_024079046.1:0-1192 GCF_014754425.2 Oryx dammah
GATGTATCCCCATACCCCTTGTTCTTTTCACCCCCCCCAAAAAAAAAAGAGAAAATAATTTTTATTTTCTTAAACAGTTGCAAGTTCTTCTTTCCCACAAATCTTTTGAAATTTTGCAAAAGCATGGGGGAATTCTTACTGCATGTCATATATCTCAACATCTGAAATATAACATACATTTAAAAAAATAAATGCTGTGAGCTTCCATTCAATATGAAAAGATGAGTTACTTATGATCAATGATCTTTAAGAAAACAAAATCAATTTTCAAACTAAAGACTTCTAAAAAAAGAATAAGTTATTAATTTTCCTTGAAGAGGGTTCACTAAGTCATTCATTCATAACTGCTCTCTTTGAAACTGTAATAAGCACAAAATTTGAGGTTAAAAGCAAACAAGGAAACAAACTAGCTGCAATGAGCAAATCATTTACAATTGTGAGATCTCCAGTCCTCACAGCTGCAATGGTGCACGGGGATGACCCAAAGAGATGTTATAGGGAGGGAGGTGGGAGGGGGGTTCATATTTGGGAACGCATGTACACCCTTGGTGTATTCATGTTAATGTATGGCAAAACCAATACAGTATTGTAAAGTAAAATAAAGTAAAAATAAAAATTTTAAAAAAAGGAATGGATATCTACCTCAGTGGTATCGACATTAAGTTCATATATAAAAATTCTCCAGAAACTGTGAAACCCTATGAAAATAATTCTCATTGTATTGACAAGTTGACAATTAATGACATAATCATTAATTCAGTCTAGTAATCAACATGCTAATTCCCACTACATGCCATTTTCTCAGTTAGTAGATTTTCTTTATAAAGAAAACTACATTGAAAAAGCATGAGTTTTGAGAATTTCCTGGCAGGTTAGGACTCTGAGCTTTCACTGCTGAAGGCCCAGGTGTGATCGCTGGTTGGGGAACTAAGATCCTGCAATTCATGTGGCTCAGCCAAAAAAAAGAAGGAGGGCGCAGATGTGAGTCTTTAAGAACATAAAACAAAGGGCAAGATGAATCTCTTTTAATAAGCATTTGTTCTGCCAATTATTCTGGGTTCTAGAGAAAAAAATGAATCTTCTTCACTCAAGCAAGAAATCACGAAGAGAGACAACTAAAATGAAGAGCAGCAAATGCAACAGAAAGAGGTAAGTATAAAAGGAGAGAGGTGAGTAATGGAGAGAGGTAAGT
>NW_024079047.1:0-1192 GCF_014754425.2 Oryx dammah
GATGTATCCCCATACCCCTTGTTCTTTTCACCCCCCCCAAAAAAAAAGAGAAAATAATTTTTATTTTCTTAAACAGTTGCAAGTTCTTCTTTCCCACAAATCTTTTGAAATTTTGCAAAAGCATGGGGGAATTCTTACTGCATGTCATATCTCTCAACATCTGAAATATAACATACATTTAAAAAAATAAATGCTGTGAGCTTCCATTCAATATGAAAAGATGAGTTACTTATGATCAATGATCTTTAAGAAAACAAAATCAATTTTCAAACTAAAGACTTCTAAAAAAAGAATAAGTTATTAATTTTCCTTGAAGAGGGTTCACTAAGTCATTCATTCATGACTGCTCTCTTTGAAACTGTAATAAGCACAAAATTTGAGGTTAAAAGCAAACAAGGAAACAAACTAGCTGCAATGAGCAAATCATTTACAATTGTGAGATCTCCAGTCCTCACAGCTGCAATGGTGCACAGGGATGACCCAAAGAGATGTTATAGGGAGGGAGGTGGGAGGGGGGTTTAATATTTGGGAACGCATGTACACCCGTGGTGTATTCATGTTAATGTATGGCAAAACCAATACAGTGTTGTAAAGTAAAATAAAGTAAAAATAAAAATTTAAAAAAAAAAGGAATGGATATCTACCTCAGTGGTATCGACATTAAGTTCATATATAAAAATTCTCCAGAAACTGTGAAACCCTATAAAAATAATTCTCATTGTATTAAGTTGACAATTAATGACATAATCATTAATTCAGTCTAGTAATCAACATGCTAATTCCCACTACATGCCATTTTCTCAGTTAGTAGATTTTCTTTATAAAGAAAACTACATTGAAAAAGCATGAGTTTTGAGAATTTCCTGGCAGGTTAGGACTCTGAGCTTTCACTGCTGAAGGCCCAGGTTTGATCGCTGGTTGGGGAACTAAGATCCTGCAATTCATGTGGCTCAGCCAAAAAAAAGAAGGAGGGCACAGATGTGAGTCTTTAAGAACATAAAACAAAGGGCAAGATGAATCTCTTTTAATAAGCATTTGTTCTGCCAATTATTCTGGGTTCTAGAGAAGAAAATGAATCTTCTTCACTCAAGCAAGAAATCACGAAGAGAGACAAGCAACTAAAATGAAGAGTGGCAAATGCAATAGAGAGAGGTAAGTATAAAAGGAGAGAGGTGAGTGATGGAGAGAGGTA
>NW_024079048.1:0-1191 GCF_014754425.2 Oryx dammah
TGAGTTTGGGTGAACTCCGGGAGTTGGTGATGGACAGGGAGGCCTGGCGTGCTGCGATGCATGGGGTTGCAAAGAGTTGGACATGACTGAGCAACTGAACTGAACTGAACTGAATTATAATCTGCAACCTGACTTTTGCTGAGCAGTTTTTAAATATCTCTTTATCATAATTCTATTAATTACAGTTGTCTATGCTTTGAGTTTTTGCTAAATCTTTTCCCCCTCCCTTTTCTCCCCTTCTTTCTTTCTCCTTTATCCTTTCTTTCCTTCCTTCCAGCTTTTCATCTTTACTTTTGTTTTCCCTCAGTAGAAAACCTTTTCCATAGCAGATGTTGTTCGAGGCAATTCCTAGCAGTATCTCTGGCCTCCCTCACCCCTTCATATGAGGGGCTCTAGAGTGTGTGGATCACAATAAACTGTGGAAACTGCAGAAAATTCTGAAAGAGATGAGAATACCAGACCGCCTGACCTGCCTCTTGAGAAACCTGTATGCAGGTCAGGGAGCAACAATTAGAACTGGACATGGAACAACATACTGGTTCCAAATCGGAAAAGGAGTACGTCAAGGCTGTATATAGTCACCCTGCTTATTTAACTTCTATGCAGAGTACATCATGAGAAATGCTGGGCTGGAGGAAGCACAAGCTGGAATCAAGATTGCCAGGAGAAATATCAATAACCTCAGATATGCTGTTGACACCACCGTTATGGCAGAAAGTGAAGAACAACTAAAGAGCCCCTTGATGAAAGTGAAAGAGGAGAGTGAAAAAGTTGGCTTAAAGCTCAACATTCAGAAAACTAAGATCATGGCATCTGGCCCCATCACTTCATGGCAAATAGATGGGGAAACAGTGTAAACAGCGGCTGACTTTATCTTTCTGGGCTCCAAAATCACTGCAGATGGTGATTGCAGCCATGAAATTAAAAGACGCTTACTCCTTGGAAGGAAAGTCAATCTAGACAGCATATTGAAAAGCAGAGACATTACTTTACTGACTAAGGTCCATCTAGTCAAGGCTATGGTTTTTCCTGTGGTCATGTATGGATGTGAGAGTTGGACTCTGAATAAAGCTGAGCGCCAAAGAATTGATGTTTTTGAACTGTGGTGTTGGAGAACACTCTTGAGAGTCCCTTGGACTGCAAAGAGATCCAACCAGTCCATCCTAAAGGAGACCAGTCCTGGGTGTTCAT
>NW_024079049.1:0-590 GCF_014754425.2 Oryx dammah
ATTTTCTCGAGTTTCGGCGGGACCTTCTCGAGTTACGACGGGGACCAGTGGGACCCTCCATTGTGGCCTCAGGACAGTCCAGTCTCCATGCGAGTTGCGAGGGGCCTGTCGGCATTCCTCTGCAGTCGGTGCCAGGGCCTAAGACCTCGTGTGGAGTCTATGACGGAACCTGAGGATTCATCTCCAGTGCTGACATGGATCTTGGGGTCCTTCTGGGGGCTTCACAGGGGAGTCAGTCCTCGTCTCGAGTGGGGACATGCACGTCCGCTTTCCTCACGAACTGGAGCAGGCGTGGCAGGCTTCCCGGCGCTTTTGATACATGGATCTGTGGCATTCTTTGGAGGCTTTCCCACGAGGCTTTGCGACAGGGCTGTCACACGTGCCACTGTTGGGTGAGTCGATCCTCGGCGTGCATGTCGAGGAAGTGCAGGGAAATCTGGTTCTTCTGGAGTGGACTGAGACATTTTGTGCACATTCGGAATGGTGGCACGAACCCTGGAGTTCCTCTCGACCTTCCTGTGGAGAGCGCCGCATCCGAGATGTGACAGCAAAGCCGGGAATCCTTTCCCGACGAAGCAGGGAAAGGAACC
>NW_024079049.1:600-1190 GCF_014754425.2 Oryx dammah
ATTTTCTCGAGTTTCGGCGGGACCTTCTCGAGTTACGACGGGGACCAGTGGGACCCTCCATTGTGGCCTCAGGACAGTCCAGTCTCCATGCGAGTTGCGAGGGGCCTGTCGGCATTCCTCTGCAGTCGGTGCCAGGGCCTAAGACCTCGTGTGGAGTCTATGACGGAACCTGAGGATTCATCTCCAGTGCTGACATGGATCTTGGGGTCCTTCTGGGGGCTTCACAGGGGAGTCAGTCCTCGTCTCGAGTGGGGACATGCACGTCCGCTTTCCTCACGAACTGGAGCAGGCGTGGCAGGCTTCCCGGCGCTTTTGATACATGGATCTGTGGCATTCTTTGGAGGCTTTCCCACGAGGCTTTGCGACAGGGCTGTCACACGTGCCACTGTTGGGTGAGTCGATCCTCGGCGTGCATGTCGAGGAAGTGCAGGGAAATCTGGTTCTTCTGGAGTGGACTGAGACATTTTGTGCACATTCGGAATGGTGGCACGAACCCTGGAGTTCCTCTCGACCTTCCTGTGGAGAGCGCCGCATCCGAGATGTGACAGCAAAGCCGGGAATCCTTTCCCGACGAAGCAGGGAAAGGAACC
>NW_024079050.1:0-1190 GCF_014754425.2 Oryx dammah
GAGGCATGTATCTATTGGTCAATTATGATTTCATCTTACTCTAGGAATTGTTGAACTTCAGATAAGTGATTCTTTACCACAGGAAACTTTATTAATAGCTCCTAAAGAGTCCTTCAACAGCAGGACTAGGCAGCTCCTAAATGTGTGAAATAAAGTGGAAAATAAGAGTTGACTGGCAAGTTTTGGCCCCACCTAAAGATATTCAAATTTTTAAATACGTAAAAACACTGAACCATCCTTGACAAAAGCAAAATACAGCTGTAAGCAATTCTGGCACACATACGCAGGCTTGTCTCCCCGGCTCTCAAGTTAAGTAAAGAGATTATAAAAAGTCATCAGGGCGCGCCCGCCCCGCGGGGCCGCGCACGCAGCTGCTGCCGCCACCGCCTTCCCCTGCTGGCCCTCCTCCCCTTCCCTCCCCTCCGCCCCCTTCCCCGTAGGCAGCCGGCCCGCCAGCCCGCCCGCCCGCACTGCCTCCCTCCTGGCCCCTGGCGCTCGGGCTGGGTCTCTCCCCCGCCCCTAGACTCCCCCGGTCGCTCTCCTCAGGCGGTCGCCGGCGCTCGGTGGATGTGGCTGGCAGCCGCCGCCCCCTCCCTTGCTCGCCGCCTGCTCTTCCTCGGCCCTCCGCCTCCTCCCCTCCTCCTTCTCCTCCTCAGCCGCTCCTCTCGCCGCCGCCGCCGCCTCCACAGCCTGGGCCTCGCCGCGATGCCGGAGAAGAGGCCCTTCGAGCGGCTGCCTGCCGACGTCTCCCCCATCAACTACAGCCTCTGCCTCAAGCCCGACTTGCTGGACTTCACCTTCGAGGGCAAGCTGGAGGCCTCCGCCCAGGTGAGGCAGGCAACCAATCAGATTGTGATGAATTGTGCTGATATTGACATTATTACAGCTTCATATGTACCAGAAGGAGATGAAGAAATACATGCTACAGGATTTAACTATCAAAATGAAGATGAAAAAGTCACCTTGTCTTTTCCTAGTACTCTCCAACCAGGTACAGGAACCTTAAAGATAGATTTTGTTGGCGAACTGAATGATAAAATGAAAGGTTTCTACAGAAGTAAATACACTACCCCTTCTGGAGAGGTGCGCTATGCTGCTGTCACACAATTTGAGAGGTACATAAATGTTGGTCTAGAGACCACTCTGGTGGTCCAGTGGCTACGACTCTGAGCTCCCAATGCGTGGGGCCT
>NW_024079051.1:0-1190 GCF_014754425.2 Oryx dammah
TCAGTGGAGAAATAACTCCAGAAAGAATGAAGGGATGGAGCCAAAGCAAAAACAATACCCAGTTGTGGATGTGACTGCTGATAGAAGCAAGGTCTGATGCTATAAGGAGCAATATTGCATAGGAACCTGGAATGTCAGGTCCATGAATCAAGGCAAATTGGAAGTGGTCAAACAGGAGATGGCAAGACTGAACGTCAACATTCTAGGAATCAGCGAACTAGAATGGACTGGAATGGGTGAATTTAACTCAGAAGACCATTAGATCTACTCCTGTGGGCAGGAACCCCTTAGAAGAAATGGAGTAGCCATCATGGTCAACAAAAGAGTCCGAAATGCACTACTTGGATGCAATCTCAAAAACGGCAGAATGATCTCTGTTCGTTTCCAAGGCAAAGCATTCATTATCACGGTAACCCAAGCCTATGCCCCAACCAGCAACGCTGAGGGAGCTGAAGGTGAACGGTTCTATGAAGACCTACAAGACCTTTTAGAACTAACACCCAGAAAAGCTGTCTTTTTCATTATAGGGGACTGGAACACAAAAGCAGGAAGTCAAGAAACACCTGGAGTGACAGGCAAATTTGTCCGTGGAGTAGGGAGTGAAGCAGGGCAAAGACTAATAGAGTTTTGCCAAGAGAATGCACTGGTCATAGCAAACACCCTCTTCCAAAAACACAAGAGAAGACTCTACACATGGACATCACCAGATGGTCAACACTGAAATCAGATTGATTATATTCTTTGCGGCCAAAGATGGAGACGCTCTTTACAGTCAGCAAAAGCAAGACTGGGCAGGAGCTGACTGTGGCTCAGATCATGAACTCCTTCTTGCCATATTCAGACTTAAATAGAAGAAAGTGGGGAAAACCACTAGACCATTCAGGTATGACCTAAATCAAATCCCTCATGATGATACAGTGGAAGGGAGAAATAGATTTGAGGGGCTAGATCTGATAGACAGATTGCCTGAGGAGCTATGGACGGAGGTTGGTGACATGGTACAGGAGACAGGGATCAAGACCATCCCCATGGAAAAGAAATGCAAAAAAAGCAAAATGGCTGTCGGAGGAGGCCTTACAAATAGCTGTGAAAAGAAGAGAAGCCAAAAGGAAAGGAGAAAAGGAAAGATATAAGCATCTGAATGCAGAGTGCCAGAGAATAGCAAGGAGAGATAACAAAGCCTTCCTCAG
>NW_024079052.1:0-1190 GCF_014754425.2 Oryx dammah
TCATTCTTTTACAAGTGGTTGACCAGTTTACCCAGCACCACTTGTTAAAGAGACTGTCTTTACTCCATTGTATATTCTTGCCTCCTTTGTCGAAGATAAGGTGTCCATAGGTGTGTGGATTTATCTCTGGGCTTCCTATTTTGTTCCATTGATCTATATTTCTGTCTTTGTGCCAGTACCATACTGTCTTGATGACTGTGGCTTTGTAGTTGAGGCTGAAGACAGGCACGTTGATTCCTCCAGTTGCATTCTTCTTTCTCAAGATTGCTTGGCTCTTTGAGTTTTTTTGTATTTCCATACAAATTGTGAAATTATTTGTTCTAGCTCTGTGAAAAATACCACTGGTAGCTTGATAGGGATTTCATTGAATCTGTAGGTTGCTTTGGGTAGTATATTCATTTTCACTATATTGATTCTTCTGATCCATGAACATGGTATATTTCTCCATCTATTAGTGTCCTCTTTGATTTCTTTCATCAATGTTTTATAGTTCTCTATATATAGGTCTTTAGTTTCTTTAGGTAGGTATATTCCTAAGTATTTTATTCTTTTCGTTGCAATGGTGAATGGAATTGTTTCCTTAATTTCTTTTTCTACTTTCTCATTATTAGTGTATAGGAATGCAAGGGATTTCTGTGTGTTGATTTTATATCCCACAACTTTACTATATTCATTAATTAGTTCTAGTAACTTTCAGGTGGAGACTTTAGGGTTTTGTTTGTAGAGG
Source organism: Oryx dammah (assembly GCF_014754425.2). NCBI lineage: Eukaryota > Metazoa > Chordata > Mammalia > Artiodactyla > Bovidae > Oryx > Oryx dammah. The sequence goes on from NW_024079052.1 coordinate 728, forward strand.
ATCATGTCATCTGCAAACAGTGAGAGTTTTACTTCTTCTTTTCCAATTTGGATTCCTTTTATTTCTTTTTCTGCTCTGATTGCTGTGGCCAAAACTTCCAGAACTATGTTGAATAGTAGCAGTGAAAGTGGGCACCCTTGTCTTGTTCCTGATTTTAGGGGAAATGCTTTCAATTTTTCACCATTGAGGATGTTTGCTGTGGGTTTGTCATATATAGCTTTTATTATGTTGAGGTATGTTCCCTCTATTCCTGCTTTCTAGAGAGTTTTTATCATAAATGGATGTTGAATTTTGTCAAAGGCCTTCTCTGCATCTATTGAGATAATCATATGGCTTTTATTTTTCAATTTGTTAATGTGGTGAATTATATTGATTGATTTGCAGATATTGAAGAATCCTTGCATCCCTGGGATAAAGCCCACTTGGTCATGGTGTATGATCTTTTTAATGTGTTGTTGGATTC
>NW_024079053.1:0-1190 GCF_014754425.2 Oryx dammah
CATACTGCCCCACATCAATAGATTAAAACAAGCGGGCACTCTGGTAGCGTGCCAGTCAGCTTGGAATACGCCAATCCTGCCAGTCAAAAAGGAAGAAGGACAGGACTATAGGCTTGTACGAGATCTCAGGCTAGTCAACTAGGCTACTGTGACTTTACACCCCACTGTTCCAAACCCCTATACCTTACTTAGCCTCCTCCCGCCAAGGACTAAAGTTTATACTTGCCTAGATCTCAAGGGTGCCTTCTGCATACACCTTGCCCCAGCGTCACAGCCCATCTTTGCCTTTGAATGGGAAGATCCAGTTGGGGGCACAAAACAACAGCTCATCTGGCCTCCCTGACAAGGGTTTAAGAACTCCCCAGCCACTGGGGAAGCCTTGGCTTCTGACCTGAACTCATTCCATCCGGAAGAGTATGGATGTTGGCTCCTACAATACGGGGATGACCTGCTGCTGGCGGCCAAGACCAAGGAAAAATGCTGGGAAGGGACAAAAGCACTGCTCCAGCTGCTGATGGAAGCACGTTACCGGGTGTTGGAGAAGAAGGCACAGATCTGCAAGGAGGAGGTAAGGTGTCTGGGGTTTGTTTTAAAGAAGGACACAAGGTTCCAGACCTTAGTTGGGTCTTATATACTGATGGCACTAGCCTGATAAAACAAGGACAACGGCTGTCAGGTTAGCCAAAGCGGAAGGGGCCATCAAGACTGAAAAGGGATGGTGGGAATTGCCAAGTGGCAAATGATTGGTACCGGAGGAGCTGGCACACACTCTGCTAAGCCAAACATACCAAGCGACCCATCTAGGCCATGCTGCCTGCTCACAGGTTAATGCTGCCTCTCAGGTATTCAGACAAAAACCTCCGGGTATTCAGCTGAAAGGCACCCTGCCCTTTGAACACCCGGGAGTGGACTTCACTGAAATGAAACCTCACCGACACTACTGTTACCTGCTGGTCATGGTATGTATGTTCTCGGGATGAGTAGAAGCTTTCCTACCTGCACTGAAAGAGCATCAGAAGTAGCCCGGTGCCTGCTTAGAGAAATGGTTTCCAGATTTGGACTTCCTACCAGCATTGGTTCAGACAATGGCCTGGCTTTTGTAGCTGATTTAGTACAGTAAGCAAAACTTTAAACATCAAATGGAAACTGCACACTGCATATAGGCCCAGAGTTCTGAGATGGTGGAATGA
>NW_024079054.1:0-1189 GCF_014754425.2 Oryx dammah
ACTGACTCCCATGTGGAGTCTCCAGAAGGACCCCAAGTTCCATGTCATCACTGGAGAGGAATCCTCAGGTTACGTCATATACTCCACACGAGGTCTTAGGCACGGCAACGACCGCAGAGGAATCCCGACAGGCCCCTCCCAAATCGCATGGAGACTGGCCTGTCCTGAGGCCACAAGGGAGGGTCCCAGAGGTCACCCTCGTAACTCGAGAAGGTCCCGCTGCAACTCGAGAAAATCCAGGAGGTTCTCCCCTCCAGGCGAGAGGAGGCCCTTTTCCGCTGTGACGTCTCGAGGTAAATCACCCCTTCCCTCTTGAACTTCGAAAGGTTCCTTCACACCATTGCTGCAACTCAAGAAGTTCCCCGACATACCCGCCTCCACTCGAGAGGAACATGGAGGTTCCCACCCACATCAAGAGGAGCCCCCTTTACTCCTCAAAGCTCGAGATGAGGTTTCCTTTACCTGCTTCATCGGGTAAGGATTCCCGGTTTTGCTGTCGTATCTCGGAGGCGGTGATCTCCACAGGAAAGTCGAGAGGAACTCCAGGGGTCGTGCCACCATTCCCAATGTGCACAAAATGTCTCAGTCCACTCCAGAAGAACCTGAGTTCCCTGCACTTCCTCGACATGCAGGCCGAGGATCGACTCACACCACAGTGGCACGAGTGACAGCCCTGTGGAAAGCCTCGTGGGAAAGCCTCCAAAGAATGCCACAGATCCCTGTATCAAGGCGCCGGGAAGCCTCCCAAGGCTGCTCCAGCTTGTGAGGAAAGCGGACCTGCACGTCCCCACTCGAGACGAGGACTGACTCCCATGTGGAGTCTCCAGAAGGACCCCAAGATCCATGTCAGCACTGGAGAGGAATCCTTAGGTTCCGTCATAGACACCACATGAGGTCTTAGTCCCGGCAACGACTGCAGAGTAATCCCAACAGGCCACTGGCAACTCGCATGGAGACTGGCCTGTCCTGAGGCCACAAGTGAGGGTCCCAGAGGTCCCCGTCGTAACTCGAGCAGGTCACGCTGCAACTCGAGAAAATCCAGGAGGATCTCCCCTCTAGGCGAGATGAGGCCCATTTCTGCTGAGGCGTCTTGAGGCAAATCACCCCTTCCCTCTTGAACTTCGAAAGGGTCCTTCACACCATTGCTGCAACTCAAGAAGTTCCCTGACATACCCGCCTCCACTCGAGA
>NW_024079055.1:0-1189 GCF_014754425.2 Oryx dammah
CTTTTAATTAAGAGAAGGTGACCTTTCAGTCTCCCTTTCAATCCTCCATTGGATGGGAGCCGGGTCCCCAAATAGGCAGGATGGGGAGTGCAGTCGAGTTGCCATAAGGATCTGTGGCTTTCTTTCGAGGTGCCACAGGGCAGTCACACCTGTCATCATGTTTCGAGTCTATACTCGGAGTGACAACTCGGAGTCGAGTCAGTGCTGGGGAATCAGGTTTCTCTGTAGTGGACTGGGACATTGGGTTCTTTTTTAATTTTGGCATGACCCCTGGAGTTCCTCTCGAGTTTCAATTGAGACTGCCTCCTCTTGAGTTGTGACAGAACACCAGGATTCCTTTCCCGATGAAGCAGGGAAATGGACCCTCATCTCGAGATGAGGAGGGAAAAACTGGGTTCTTCTTGAGTTCTGGCGGGACACTCGGTGTTCCTCTCAAGTGGGGACTGGTATGTCAGGGAACTTCTTGAGTTGCATCAAGAGTATCAAGGAGCCTTTCGAGGCTCAAGAGGGAAGGTGGGATTTCTCTCGAGATGCCACAGTGGAAAAGGGCCTCATCTCGCGATGAGGGGAGAATTTCCTGGTTTTTCTCAAGTTACAGCAGGAAACTTGGGATTCCTCCTGAATTACGACGGGGACCTCAGGGACCCGCTCATGTTGCCTCAGGAAAGTCCACTCTCCATGTGAGTTGCGAGGAGCCTCTTGGGATTCCTCTCCCGTCAGTGCCGGGGCTGAGGTCCTCATCTAAAGTTGAGGCCGGAATCTCAGGTTTCCTCTCCAGTGCTGACTAGAACCTCAGTGTTCCTATGGAGTTTCCACAGGGGAGTCAGTCTTTGTCTCGTGTGGAGACATGCACATCTGCTTTCCTCTCGAGCTGAAAAAGTTGTGTCAGGCTTCTTGTCGACTTCACACAGGGATAGGTGGCTTTCACTCGAGACGTCACAGGGCTGTCACAACTGCCATCGTGTTTTGAGGTGATACTCGGGGTGAAGGTCGAGTTAGTGCAGGGGAATCAGATGTATCTGGAGCGGATTGGGACATCTGGGTCTTCTGGATTGTGGCATGAACCCTGGAGTTTCTCTCCAGTCTCACATTGAGTCCGCCTCCTCCTCAGGTGTCACGGGAAAGCCAGTATACCTTTCCCATTAAAGCAGGAAAATGGACCTTCATCTCAAGATGACGAGGGAAAAAC
>NW_024079056.1:0-1189 GCF_014754425.2 Oryx dammah
TATGATTTCCTCTAGGAGTTTTATAGTTTCTGATCTTACACTTAGATCTTTAATCCATTTTGAGCTTATTTTTGTGTATGGTTAGAAAGTTTTCTAGTTTCATTCTTTCATTCATTCATTGGTTGGCCAATTTTCCTAGCACCACCTTTTTAAAGAGATTGTCTTTTCTCCATTGTATATTTCTTCCTGCTTTGTCAAAGATAAGGTGTCCATAGGTGTGTGGATTTATCTCTGGGCTTTCTATTTTGTTTTATTGATTGATATTTCTGTCTTTGTGCCAGTACCATACTGTCTTGATGACTGTGGCTTTGTAGTAGAGCCTGAAGTCAGGTAGGTTGATTCCTCCAGTTTGAGTCTTCTTTCCCAAGAATACTGTGGCTATTCAAGGGTTTTTTGTATGTCCATACAAATTGTGAAATTATTTGTTCTAGTTCTGTGAAAAATACCGTTGGTAGCTTGATAGGGAGAATCCCAGGGATGGGGGAGCCTGGTGGGCTGCCGTCTATGGGGTTGCACGGAGTCGGACTCGAATGGAGTAACTTAGCAGCAGCAGCAGCAGCTTGATAGGGATTGCATTGAATCTGTAAATTGCTTTGGGTAGTATACTCATTTTCACTATATTGATTCTTCCAATCTATGAACATGATATTTCTCCATCTATCTGTGTCCTCCTTGATTTCTTTCATCAGTGTTTTATAGTTTTCTAGATATAAAAGTCTTTTGTTTCTTTGAAAGTGAAAGTGAAGTCTCTCGTGTCTGACTCTGCAACCACATGGACTGTAGTCCACCAGGCTCCTCTGTCCATGAGATTCTCCAGGCAAGAATACTGGAGTGGGTTGCTGTTTCCTTCTCCAGGGGATCGTCCCAACCCAGGGATCGAACCCAGGTCTCCTGCATTGCAGGCAGACGCTTCAACCTCTGAGCCACCAGGGAAGCGGGTAGATATATTCCTAAGTATTTTATTCTTTTCGTTGCAATGATGAATGGAATTGCTTCCTTAATTTCTCTGTTTTCTCAGTGTTAGTGTATAGGAATGCAAGGGATTTCTGTGTGTTAGTTTTATATCCTGCAACTTTACTATATTCATTGATTAGCTCTAGTAATTTTCTGGTGGAGTCTTTATGGTTTTCTATATAGAGGATCATGTATTCTGCAAACAGTGAGAGTTACTTCTTTTCCAATCTGTATT
>NW_024079058.1:0-1188 GCF_014754425.2 Oryx dammah
AGTCGGTGCCGGGGCCTGAGACCTCGTGTGGAGTCTATGTCGGAACCAGAGGATTCCTCTCCAGTGCTGACATGGATCTTGGGGTACTTCTGGAGGCTCCACAGTGGAGTCAGTCCTCGTCTCGAGTGGGGACATGCACGTCCGCTTTCCTCATGAGCTGGAGCTGCCGCTGCAGGCTTCCCGGTGCCTTGATACCGGGATTTGTGGCATTCTTTGGAGGCTTTCCCGCGAGGCTTTCCAACAGGGCTGTCACACGTTCCACGGTGGTGTGAGTCAATCCTCGGCGTGCATGTCAAGGAAGTGCAGGGAAATCAGGTCCTTCTGGAGTGGACTGAGACATTTTGTGCACATTGGGAAAGGTGGCACGACCCTTGGAGTTCCTCTCGACTTTCCTGTGGAGAGTGCCTCCTCCGAGATGCGACAGGAAAGCCGGGAATCGTTTCCCACAAAGCATTGAAAGGAACCCTTATCTCGAGCTATGAGGAGGAAACAGGGTTCCTCTTGATGTGGGCGCGAACCTCGGTGTTCCTCTCGAGTGGAGGCGAGTATGTCGGGGAACTTCTTGTGTTGCCACAAGAGTGTGACGGACCCTTTTGATGTTCAAGCGGGAAGGGGTGATTTGCCTCGAGACGCCTCAGCGGAAAAGGGCCTCATCTCTCATGGAGGTGAGAACCTCCTGGATTTTCTCGAGTTGCGGCAGGAACATCTCGAGTTACGACGGGGACTTCTGGGACCCTCCCATGTGGCCTCAGGAAAGACCAGTCTCCATGCGAGTTGCGAAGTGCCAGTCTGGATGCCCCTGCAGTCGGTGCCGGGGCCTAAGACCTCGTGTGGAGTATTTGACGGAACCTGAGGATTCCTCTGGAGTGCTGAAATGGATCTTGGGGGTACTTCTGGAGGCTCCACAGGGGAGTCAGTCCTCGTCTCGAATGGGGACATGCACGTCTGCTTTCCTCACGAGCTGGAGCAGCCGTGGCAGTCTTCTGTCGCCTTGATACAGTATCTGTGGCATTCTTTGGAGGCTTTCCCACGAGGCTTTCCAAGAGGCTTTCCGACAGGGCAGTCACACGTACACTGTTGTGTGAGTCTATCCTCGGTGTGCATTTCGAGGAGGTGCAGAGAAATCAGGTTCTTCTGGAGGGGACTGAGACATTTGTGCACATTGGGAATGGTGGCACGAACCGTGAA
>NW_024079059.1:0-1188 GCF_014754425.2 Oryx dammah
TTTGATGTCAACTTCAGGGCCCTTGAGGTCACCTTCAACTTTGGGCAAAGAAACATCCACATCACCTTTCACCGTGGGGCCCTTCAAGTTTAAATCAACATCAGGCATGGAGATCTTGGGAGCTTTGATATTTATGTCAGGCATCTTGAATTTGGGGCCTTTTAAGCCTCCATCTAGACCTTCCACTTTGACTTCTGGGCCCTCAATGTCCATTCTGGGACCCTCTATGTTGATATCTCCTTTTGGCAGATCCACAGCCATATCTGGTCCTTCTGCTTTTAACCCAGGCACGCTGAACTTGGGCATTTTCATCTTGGGCATTTTCAAATTCCAGTCTGGACCATGAGCATCCACATCAGGTGCATCCAGATGAATTTCTGGTGCCTTAATATCCACTTTGGGTCCTTTAAGATCACCTTCTAAATTAGGACCTGCAACATCTAAGTCTCCTTTGACTTTAGGACCTTTCAGATTTAACTCCACATCAGGCATTGACACTTTAGGAGATGAAATACTTAGGAAAGGCATTTTGAACTTGGGTCCTTTCACTTTTCCTTGGACCTCAACATCAGGAGCATTAATGTCAACTTTTGGACCTGTTACATCAAGATCTGGCTTTTTGACCTTGACATCTACCTCAGGTGTCTGAACTTTGGAGCCTGAAAAATTAAATTTGGGAAGCTTAAAACGTGATTTCTTTGACTTGCCTTCAATATTCAGCTTAGGACCAGAAATGTCCACTTCTGGGCCCTTTATATCCAACTTGGGAGCTTTAATATCACCTTCCAATTTGGGCCCAGAAACATCAACATCTCCCTTAAGTTTTGAGCCCTTCAAATTCAGGTCAATTTCTGGCATGGAGATCTTAGGCATGTTCACATGCATGTCAGGCATCTTCAGCTTTGGACCTTTTAATTTGCCTTCTGGGCCATGAATTTCAATATCAGGTGCATCTACATCCATCTTCGGCCCTTTGATGTCGAGAGAAGGCCCTTTCAAATCACCTTCTACATTTGGAAGTGAAACATCCACCTCTCCTTTCACTTTAGGGCCTTTAAGATTAAGGTCCAGATCTGGCATGGAGATCTTAGGAGCTTTGATATTCATTTCTGGCATCTTGAACTTGGGACCCTTCAGTTTAGCATCTGGACCTTCAATGTTCACATCTGGAACATCAATGTCCACCTT
>NW_024079060.1:0-1187 GCF_014754425.2 Oryx dammah
ACGTTTGTCACCTAGGTGGCTTCCTGGCCCTCCCTGATATCTGGGACAAACATCTCCTGGAGCCCCACACCCATCCATTGTCCAAAGGCCACCAGTCCTGATGATGTTGTTGCACATTCAGGAAGCCTTTGTTTACAGGTTCTCTAAGTGGATACTGCAGCCAACATTTAGCGATGCACCTAGAAAAAGTTGACCCACAATTATCCCAAGGGGATCACCCCACTCACAGGATCTCACACCAGACCTATGGGTATCTGTACCAGGATGAGATACCTTGGGTAAAAGCTCAACTCGGTTAGTGCCTTTTCTATTAGGAACTGCAATTCCATTATCGAACTGCAGGTGCTGATGCTATCAGGAACACTCAACATTGGAAGCAGCCTCCAAATGCCTACAAACCGGCTGGCTCCCTGGACCCACAAGATATCATGAAAAGCAGCCCACAGACACATGCAGCACCAAGCCTCGAATTATTTCAAGGTCCAACAAATATCATCTTCCCAGTGAGCTTCACTCTACAAAGACAGGGAATGAGGAGACTAAGTGTACATGATCAATTCTTCTGTAGGCAGGTCATGGCACACAGCACAGACCTCAAGAATGAATTGAACCAAGGAGCCTGGCAGTCACATAGGCACTTATTATCTCTCCGCCCACTGCATTCTATAGGCTGCACACAAGAGAGATCCAGGCCCCTAGAGAACATTCACCTACCTATTTTCACCTAAATCCCGCCTTCAGTAGGGATCCATCATCCACGTCTCTCTGTCTACTTGATACGTATGGACCCTGAGACAGAGTGAGAAGACCTCTAATATTTCTCACTTCTCCTCTTGGAATCATCTTGCCTTCGGAAAAATCTTTGTGTTCACCTTGTGGAGAGAGGACCAATGAAAGAATGCTGAGGAGGCCTCAGCCACAGTAGACGCCACAGGTCATTACGATATAAAGGCAGGCAGCTCAGTGAAACCTACCAATCCATCCCCATCACTGGTCCAGAAGCCACCTCAATCGACGTTCTTGTGAGCCTTACACTGCCCATTCAGGGAAGGGTACACCAATTGTACGTGTACTGCACCCGGATGGGCAGGGCACTGCACACAGCAGACCTTCCGGGTGGAAGATTTCCCAGTCGCATTAACACCCACACATACCTGTGCTCATCATATCCTGGTGCTGCAACAAAG
>NW_024079061.1:0-1187 GCF_014754425.2 Oryx dammah
GATCATCCTGTTCGAGCGCCCGGTGCGTATCGGCGACGTGGTGACCATCGGCAACCTGTCCGGCACGGTGAGCAAGATCCGCATTCGCGCCACCACCATCACCGATTTCGACCACAAGGAAATCATCGTTCCGAACAAGACCTTCATCACCGGCCAGCTGATCAACTGGTCGCTGAGCGATACGGTCACCCGCGTCACCCTCAAGGTGGGGGTCGGCTACGGTTCGGATCTGGACCTGGTGCGCAAGCTGCTGCTGCAGGCCGCGCAGGAAAATCCGCGAGTGCTCAAGGAACCGGCGCCCATCGTCTACTTCCTCAACTTCGGCGAGAGCACGCTCGATCATGAGTTGCGCATCCACGTGCGCGACCTCGGCGACCGCAACCCGGCCACCGACGAGATCAACCGCTTCATCGACCGTGAATTCCCGAAAAACGGCATCAACATCGCCTTCCGCCAGGTCGAGGTGTACGTGAAGAACCTCGCCCATGGCGAGCAGAAGCTCGACCAGACGGACCTGAGCAAAGCCGCAGCCGCCGGTGCAGCCGCCGTGCAGCAAGCGCCCAAACCGCCCGCAGCGCCCTGAGCGCCAGGAGCCCCGGTGAAAAGCCTCGACCAGCTGACCTTCGACAACCGCTTCGCCCGCCTCGGTGACGCCTTCTCCACCGAGGTGCTTCCCGAGCCCATCGAGCAGCCGCGTCTGGTGGTGGCGAGCGAGGCGGCCATGGCCCTGCTCGATCTCGATCCGGGTGAGGCGCAACGCCCCGAGTTCGCCGAACTGTTCGCCGGCCACAAGCTGTGGGAAGCGGCCGAGCCGCGCGCGATGGTCTATTCCGGCCACCAGTTCGGCGGCTACACGCCGCGCCTCGGCGACGGCCGCGGCCTGCTGCTCGGCGAGGTGGTCAACGCGGCCGGCGAGCACTGGGATCTGCACCTGAAAGGCGCCGGCATGACGCCCTACTCGCGCATGGGCGATGGTCGCGCGGTGCTGCGTAGCTCGATCCGCGAATTTCTCGCCAGTGAACACCTGCATGCCCTCGGCATTCCCAGTTCGCGCGCGCTGTGCGTCACCGGCTCGGACACCCCGGTGTGGCGCGAGAAGAAGGAAAGCGCAGCGATGGTGCTGCGCCTGGCGCAGAGCCACGTGCGTTTCGGTCACTTCGAGTATTTCTACTACACCCGCCAGCACG
>NW_024079062.1:0-1187 GCF_014754425.2 Oryx dammah
CGTCTTATTCTCTCAGTTTTGGGGACTCGGACTCTGGGCATAACATTGGTATCTGAGATTCCCACTGGAATGTGGTTCAGTGTTAGGATCTTAGGGAAATCGGGGAAGTGACGTGATGAATTTAGGTGTGGATGCAATTCAGCTCTCTAGAAAAGGAGTAAGAAAATACCCTTGTTAATAGAATGAACTCAACATTCCAGAATTTTTCAGAAGTTAAAGTAGCAGAGACAATCCTCTATACCGATAAGAAAAATATACTATTTAAATGGACTATTAAACTACAGATCATAGGAGGTATATAGGAAGTGGAATTTGCAGAAAACTGACATTTTTCATGATAGATTGATATCATGGTTTTCCTAATATTGCCAAAATGCCTGGCAGTGATAATGCATTTCTCCCTGTACTCTTACCCCGTGACCTCTGATGTTCACTGGTTCTGGTGCTTCTGTGAGATTTCCACGCTATGAAATTCATTTTCTTTTTTTCTTGAACAAGGGTCTTGGAAAGAAAAAGTGATGGATATGCCTATCAGAGGTAATGAGGAAATGCCGTATCTTCTTAGTTACTCTTTGCTTTGAGAAATGAACACTGTCACCTAAAACAGATGCACAGTTTGAGAGATGTGAATTAAGTTTTATTTTGGGCAAAATGAGGACAGCAGCCCAGGAAACAGCATCTCAGAGAACTCTGAGAAACTGCTCCAAAGAGACAGTGAGGGAAGGTCAGTATGTGACTTTGGTGAAGGGGGAGTTCAGTGCAATCAAGTACTTACTTTACAAAAGGTTTCCTGCCAGGCTTGAGAAACTGAAATCATCATTTAGTGGTTTAGTGCTTTTCTAGATATAAAGAGATGCAAGGATTGGGATCATGAAAGCAGTTCCTGAAAATATCTGACTCTCTAAACACCTATTCCACCAGATTCCCTGGAGAAGAGAGCCTCAATCCACCCTGAACTCCCTCGAGGGCATTGAAGTCAGTTGCAGCACCATAGGGTTCATTCTCCCAGAGGCAGATGGCAAACGCCCTTGTTGTTGTTCAGTTCAATTCAGTCGCTCAGTCGTGTCTGACGTTTTGTGACCCCATGAATCGCAGCCCGCCAGGCCTCCCTGTCCATCACCAACTCCCGGCGTTCACTCAGACTCATGCCATCGAGTCAGTGATGCCATCCAGCCATCTCATCCTCT
>NW_024079063.1:0-1187 GCF_014754425.2 Oryx dammah
ATTCATGTTGACATGGTTGAAAGGGAATTGTTTGTTTAAATTCCTGTTCAGATTGTTATTTGCTAGTGTATACAGATAACACAGTGTCATCATTCATTTTTATCAGTTTGGACAGCTTGATCGTTGTCTTTAGTTTCTTTCATTTCTCATAATTTAAGATGACCCTGGCACATATATGTACAGTCTCACCCCTAGTCTCAGTCATTCCTTCAAAGAACAGTCCTCTTTTTTTAACATTACATTATTTTTGACTATGCTGGGTCTTTATTGCTAGTTTGTCTAGTTGTAGGGAGCAGAGCCTACCCTCTAGTTGCTGTGCCATGGCTTCTCGTGGCAGTGCTTTCTCTGTTTGCAGAACTTGGGCTCTGGAGCATGCAAACTTCAAGAGTTGTTCAAGGGCTTTGTTGCCCCTGGGCGTGTGGAATCTTCTACACAGGGATTGAACCTGTGTTCCCTGCATCGGTAGGCAGATTCTTTACCACCGGGCCATCAGAGACGTTTCCTTCTACATGTAGGAGCTCAATATGCTCAGCTGACCATACATAGATATATATACACACATGTATTCCAGCTTACCTTTGAACATATTCAGTTAAAGGTAATTTGTGATGATGTCTCCAACCTGATCCACCAGGACGTGGACATTGTAACCTTTTGTTTATCTGTAACTTTGCATTCCAATGGTAAGATACCTGGCTTCCACCGCTTGTCATACATAGAATTCAGTGCTTGTCCCACGTGCTTACTGAAAAATAAAAACCTGTCAGATTGTCTTTCAAAGGGAGCTCTGCATGCATTGCACCAGTATCTTGAGTATGTTTTTGTATGATAGTTTCCTATCAGTATACCCTCAGTGGCCAGGTGTCTATTTCAGTCGTTACCAATTATGAGTGGGCTTGTTTGCTCTAGTGTTCCTGGACAATTCGAGTACAGTTTCTTTGTCAGATATGCACTTTTTAAGGAAAACAGTTTTATTTATTGTTGGCTGTGTTGCGTCTCTGTGTGTAGGCTTTTCTCTAGTTTTGGTGACCATGGGCCATAACTAGTGGTGTGCAGGCTTCTCACTGCAGTGTCTCCTCTTGTTGAGGGGCACAGGCTCACAGGCCTCAGTGGCTGCAGCATGTGAACTCGGCATCGTGACTTCCAGGATCTAGAGCACAGGCTCGGCAGTTGTGGCACTCGGGCTC
>NW_024079064.1:0-1187 GCF_014754425.2 Oryx dammah
GGAAATAGATGGGGAAAAGTAGGAACAGTGTCAGACTTTCTTTTTTTGGGGCTCCAAAATCACTGCAGATGGTGACTGCAGCCATGAAATTAAAAGACGCTTACTCCTTGGAAGAAAAGTTATGACCAACCTAGATAGTCTATTCAAAAGCAGAGACTTTACTTTGCCGACTAAGGTCCGTCTAGTCAAGGCTATGGTTTTTCCTGTGGTCAGGTATGGATGTGAGAGTTGGATTGTGAAGAAGGCTGAGTGCCAAAGAATTGGTGCTTCTGAACTGTGGTGTTGGAGAAGACTCTTGAGAGTCCCTTGGATTGCAAGGAGATCCAACCAGTCCATTCTGAAGGAGGTCAGCCCTGGGATTTCTTTGGGAGGAATGATGCTAAAGCTGAAGCTCTAGCACTTCGGACACCTCATGCGAAGAGTTGACTCATTGGAAAATAGTCTGATGCTGGGAGGGATTGGGGGTAGGAGGAGAAGGGGACGACCCAGGATAAGATGGCCGGATGTCATCACCGACTCGATGGACGTGAGTCTGAGTGAACTCCGAGAGATGGTGATGGACAGGGTGGCCTGGTGTGCTGTGATTCATGGGGCTGCAAAGAGTGAGACACGACTGAGCGACTGAACTGAACTGAACTGAACAAGAAAAAATCAGAAAGAGAAATTAAGGAATCAGTCCCATTCACCATTGTCACAAAAAGAATTAAATATCTAGGAATAAACTTATCTAAGCAGAAAAAAAGAACTGTACACAGAAAATTATAAGACACTATTGAAAGAAATCAAATATGACATAAACAGATGGATAGATATTCCATGCTCTTGAGTAGGAAGAATCAATATTGTGAAAACGAGCACACTACCAAACACAATCTTCAGATTCAGTGTGATCCCTATCAAATTACCAATGACATTTTTCACAGAATTAGAACAAAAAATTTCACAATTCATATGGAAACACAAAAGAACTCGAATAGCCAAAGCAGTCTTGAGAAAACGAATGGAGCCGAGGAATCAACCTTCCTGATTTCAGATTATACTACAAAGCTACAGTCATCAAGACTTGCTCAAACTCGTGTCCATTGAGTCGGTGATGCCATCCATTCATCTTATCCTCTGTCGTGCCCTTCTCCTCCTGCCCACAATCCCTCCCAGCATCAGGGTCTTTTCAAATGAGTCAGCTCCTC
>NW_024079065.1:0-1187 GCF_014754425.2 Oryx dammah
GGGACTCTCAAGAGTCTTCTCCAACACCACAGTTCAAAAGCATCAATTCTTCAGCACTCAGCTTTCTTTGTAGTCCAACTCTCACATCCATACATGACTACTGGAAAAACCATAGCCTTGACTAGATGGACCTTTGTTGACAAAGTAATGTCTCTGCTTTTGACTATGCTGTCTTAGTTGGTCATAACTTTCCTTCCAAGGAGTAAGCGTCTTTTAATTTCATGGCTGCAATCGCCATCTGCAGTGATTTTGGAGTCCAAAAAAATAAAGTTTTCCACTGTTTCCCCATCTATTTCCCATGAGATGATGAGACCAGAGGCCATGATCTTTGTTTTCTGAATGTTGAGCTTTAAGCCAACTTTTTCACTCTCCTCTTTCACTTTCACCAAGAGGCTTTTTAGTTCCTCTTCACTTTCTGCCATAAGGGTGGTGTCATCTGCATATCTGAGGTTATTGATATTTCTCCCAGCAATCTTGATTCCAGCTTGTGCTTCATCCAGCCCAGCATTTCTCATGATGTACTCTGCATAGAAGTTAAATAAGCAGGGTGACATTATACAGCCTTGACGTACTCCTTTTCCTATTTGGAACCAGTCTGTTGTTCCATGTCCAGTTCTAACTGTTGCTTCCTGACCTGCCTACAGATTTCTCAAGAAGCAGGTCAGGTGGTCTGCGATTCCCATCTCTTTCAGAATTTTCCAGTTTATTGTGATCCACACAGTCAAAGGCTTTGGCATAGTCAATAAAGCAGAAATAGATGTTTTTCTGGAACTCTCTTGCTTTTTCCATGAGCCAACAGATGTTGGCAATTTGATCTCTGGGTCCTCTGCCTTTTCTAAAACCAGCTTAAACATCAGGGAGTTCACGGTTCACGTATTGCTGAAGCCTGGCTTGGAGAATTTTGAGCATGACTTTACTAGCATGTGAGATGAGTGCAATTGTGCAGTAGTTTGAGCATTCTTTGGCATTGCCTTTCTTTGGGATTGGAATGAAAACTGACCTTTTCCAGTCCTGTGGCCACTGCTGAGTTTTCCAAATTTGCTGGCATATTGAGTGCAGCACTTTCACAGCATCATCTTTCAGGATTTGAGATAGCTCAACAGGAATTCCATCACCTCCACTAGCTTTGTTCGTAGTGATGCTTTCCAAGGCCCACTTGACTTCACATTCCAGGATGTCTGGCTCTA
>NW_024079066.1:0-1186 GCF_014754425.2 Oryx dammah
AAGAGGAACTAAAAAGCCTCCTGATGAAAGTGAAAGTGGAGAGTGAAAAAGTTGGCCTAAAGCTCAACATTCAGAAAACTAAGATCATGGCATCTGGTCCCATCACTTCATGGGAAATAGATGGGGAAACAGTAGAAACAGTGTCAGACTTTATTTTGGGGGGCTCCAAAATCACTGTAGATGGAGATTGCAGCCATGAAATTAAAAGACGCTTACTCCTTGGAAAGAAAGTTATGACCAACCTAGATACCATATTCAAAAGCAGAGACATTACTTTGCCGACTAAGGTCCATCTAGTCAAGGCTATGGTTTTTCCAGTAGTCATGTATGGATGTGAGAGTTGGACTGTGAAGAAGGCTGAGCGCTGAAGAATTGATGCTTTTGAACTGTGATGTTGGAGAAGACTCTTGAGAGTCCCTTGGACTGCAAGGAGATCCAACCAGTCCATTCTGAAGGAGATCAGCCCTGGGATTTCTTTGGAAGGAATGATGCTAATGCTGAAACTCCAGTACTTTGGCCACCTCATGCGAAGAGTTGACTCATTGGAAAAGGACTCTGATGCTGGGAGGGATTGGGGGCAGGAGGAGAAGAGGACAACAGAGGATGAGATGGCTGGATGGCATCACTGACTAGATGGACATGAGTTTGAGTGAACTCCGGGAGTTGGTGATGGACAGGGAGGCCTGGTGTGCTGTGATTCATGGGGTCGCAAAGAGTCAGACACGACTGAGCGGCTGAGCTGAACTGAACTGAAGGATAGAAAGACAAGGGCAGCCTGGTTTTATGACTAGAAATTGAAATGACGTAGCCTTCCAAAATGAAACCATTCAAGATCAGAGGTAGCTTTTTTGGCCCCAGACAGCAAAGGGAAATCAAGAACAGAAACTGAAGATCACATAGCAAGAGGTCACCTCCCTGCCCTAGATCTTCATGGGAACAACCTCTTCACTGGCCTCCAGGACCTCAAGTCTACACATCTTGCCTATTAGGCCAGATTGATGGGGGGAAATAACAGCACTTCCTATTTTAAGTACACTCTGTCATTCATTAAAATCAGCAAGCATAGTAAAAAAGAAGGAAGCACATACTTCCTAAAAACCAGGGCTTTAATTTTTCCACCTTACTAACACTTAAATCAAAGGTCAGCAAAATTTTTTTCTATGAAGGGCCAGATAGTAAATATGTT
>NW_024079067.1:0-1186 GCF_014754425.2 Oryx dammah
GCGCCCAGAGTGAAGTGTCGGCACCAAGCTGGATGACAACTGTTCACCCTAACTTGTACACAGAAAAACTCCTCCTTCCCCGACTGATCTTCTAGATCCAAGGAGGCCAGGTCCCTGGGGTAAGTGAAACTGCTTTATACTTGCTTTCAGCTTTTGCAGTTCAGTGGTCACTCAGGAAACTGGCGCAGGTTTCACGTGCAAAATTGAAACCTGAGACAAAACTATCCCCACCTCAGGGCCAGCCCACAGGTCAGGGTGAAGTGAGCTCTCTAGTGAGGTGTGGGTGTCATTTTGGGTTTTGTGGGGGAAAAATGTGCCGCAGAACTTGTAGTGACCCTGGGTCTCTCTCAGATGAGCGTCGCCCAAGCACCGACCTCAGCGAAGGTTCTGGGCCTCGTCTTTAGGGCACCGGTGCAGCTGGGACAGGTTTTCACCAAACCTGAACCAGACTGTAGCCCACTGAGCTGCTCTGATAGAGGTTCTCAGACATTTTCCAAAGCAAATAAAAAGAGAGATGGCTGGAGTTGGAATATGAGAATGCTTGCTGTTACTTGCTCCAATCTTTTCTATCACATTATAAAAAACACCCTCAACTAAACTTATTGATTTGGCTGCATCGGGCCTTAGCTCCATCGTGCGCGATTCCTTTGATGTGACTGCCGCGTGGCACGCAGGATCTTAGCTCACCCACCAGGGATCGAACCTGCGTCCCTGACCTCGCAAGGCAGGCTCCCAGCCACTGGACTGCCAGCAAAGCCCCAGAAATAAACTTCTAAGAGAGAAACGAAGGGGAGAGGGTGGACCTAGAAGAATGTCCCAGCACAGCGGCTGGTGACATCGGGGCCATCGGTGGATCCGCCTCCCTGACGCTTTCTGTAACGGTTGCGGGCACACATCTGTGTCTGCTCCTCTACACACTGCCTGTGGATGCTGTCACGCTTATTGCCTAGCATGAAATGCTGCTACTCTAACCAGTAGAGACATTCACTCTGGGGCCCTCTATGGGAGTTTTCCAACTCCTGTCCTGGAGATTTCCCCCACACACAGACCGGGCCGAGCCAGGCCAGGCCACATGCGCCTCTTGTAAAGGAGCCGTGAAACTGGCTCACCTTATCCTCCAGAGCAGCCATTCTCTTCTTCAGATGAAGCTGAAGCCTCTCATCTGAAACAGACAGAAGCTTATCCA
>NW_024079068.1:0-1186 GCF_014754425.2 Oryx dammah
CCCCACCGTCTCAAATGGAATTACTGCTTGCCCCATCCACCCCCTCTGAAGAAGAAGAAGAAGAAGAAGGAGAAGCAGACAAAGGAGAAGAATGGCGATTGGGGCGGTGTGGCAGAGGGAATGGGAAGGTGGCCTTATGCTGGGGGAAACCCGTGTAAAAGCGAGAAAAATATTGGCTGATCTCGCTTCTCTGTGCCATGGGAAAGAGTCAAGAGGACAGAAAGGGTGTGAGCACTTGGATCATAAAGCCCAAAGCGGCAGTAGGGTCCTGGGATGGGATGGGGGAGTGGGGGGGTGCAAGAGGCTAAGGAAGGAAGCGGAGTCAGGGCCGTTCTTTCCTAGTAAGGGTCAACGGAATCAACATGTCGTGTATGGGAAACCCGTGGACGGTGAAACCCCCATAGCCCTGGAAGGCAAGTATAATGTCCAGGACGGGAGAACAAACAAACACACATGTCACACACCGAGAACGAAAGCCACCATCATCCTCCTCCCGGAGGGAAACCTTTTTTATACCTTGAGTAATAGCGCATTTTGAGCCCTGGTATCGGAAAGACGACTGTATGAGTCAACTAGTATATATAAAGTAGAGAAAGAGAATAAAAGCAACAAAAAAATAACAAAATGAACACAATTTAAAAAAAAATTTAAAAGAAATAGGAAAATGAAAAAAAAAAAAACCTCTCAAAACCCGAAAACAAACAAAACAAAGGAAAAAAAGAAATGAAAGAAGGAAAAGGAAGAAATAAAGGCAACGGAGAGAGAAAAGGAGCTGAAGAAATAAATCCAAAGTTTCAGCTAGCCTATGTCGTTCAGAATGAGCTCGCTTTGCGTCTTGAGCAACAGCCCTGAAGGGAGAAAAGCATCTGTGCCGCTCTCCCAGCATCTTTGGGTGCCAGGACCCTGAACGCTAGAAGAGTGTCCAGTGAGAAAGCATAGAGATCGGAGTGGACCTCACTGGAGTGCAAAGTTGAGGCAAGGGTTTATTGTTGTCTGGGGAGGGATTGTCCTCAGGCAGGGGTCTGGGGTGGGGAGACCCCTAAAGGTGAGAGGGTAGGCGGGCAGACGTGTGTTTCCACAAGTGTGTCAGGATGTGAATGGTGAGCCCATGGAACTCCTCTGCAGCCGGTATTTGTGTGCTGAACTTGGAAGGCCCGCAGTGAATCTCTAGCGGGCAAGGCTGGAA
>NW_024079069.1:0-1185 GCF_014754425.2 Oryx dammah
CGTGCTCAGTCGTGTCCAACTCTGTTACCCTATAGACCCAACGCTCCCCTGTCCATGGGATTCTCCAGCCAAGAATACCAGAGTGGGTTGTCATGGCCTCCTTCAGGGGAGCTTCCGGGCCCAGGGATTGAACCTGTGAATCTTACATCTATCTCATGCATTAGCAGGTGGATTCTTTAGCACTACCACCACCCGAGGAACGCTTGAGTGTAAATGAACTTCTCTTATTACTTAAAAAAATAATAATAATCTGGACCATTTTTTTTTCTTACTGTTATCTTTATGGTCTTTCTCTTCTTTTTTGCAACATAGTTTTACTTTTTTATAAATTTATTCATTTTAATTGGGGGATAATTACTTTACAGTATTGTAGTGTTTTTGCCACATGTTGACAGGAATCAGCCACAGGTGTACGTGTCTTGCCCATCCCGATCCCTATCGCACCTCCCTCCCCATCCCATCTCTCTGCGTCATCCCAGTGCACCAGCCCCAAGCACCCTGTCTCATGCATCGAACCTGGACTGGCTGTCTGTTTCACATATAATATACATGCTATTTTCATGTGCTATTCTCGCAAACCAACCCACCCTTGCATTCTCCCACAGAGTAAAAAAGACTGTTCTATACATCTGTGTCTCTTCTGCTTTCTTGCATATAGGGTTATCATTACTACCAGTCTAAATCCCATATATATGCATTAGTATACTGTATTGATGTTTTTCTTTCTGGCTTACTTCACTCTGTTTCATAGGCTCCAGTTTCATCCACCTCATTAGAACTGATTCAAATATATTCTTTTTAATGGCTGCAGAAATAGTCGACTGTGTATATGTACCCCAGTTTTCTTATGCATTCGTCTGCTGATGGACATCTAGGTTGCTTCCATTTTTGAGCTCTTTATTGAATTTGTTATCATATCACTTTTGTTTTAAGTTTTGGTCTTGAGATACATGGGATCTTAGCACTCTGTGGATAGAAGCTGCACCCCCTGCATTGGAAGGTGAAGTCTTAATCACTGGACCACCAGGGAATTCACTCCCTATTTCTTTTTGTGTTCCTAGATGTTGATCTCCAGGACAGTTTTTTTTTTTTTTTCTCTGACTGAAAATTTTCCTGGGGCAGGACATTTTGGTTTAAAGAGGTTTTGTTATCCCTTAGTATTTCATTTCAGGATAGTAAATGATC
>NW_024079070.1:0-1185 GCF_014754425.2 Oryx dammah
GCTGAGGCGTCTCGAGGCAAAGCAAACCTTCCCTCTAGATCTTCGAAAGGGACCTTCACACCCTTGCTGCAACTCAAGAAGTTCCCCTACATACCCGCCTCCACTCGAGAGGAACCCAGAATTTCCCGCCCACATCAAGAGTAGCCCCATTTCCTCTTATAGCTCTAGATGAGGGTTCCATTCCCTCCTTCCTCGGGAAAGGATTCCCGGCTTTCCTGCCGCATCTCGGAGGAGGCGCTCTCCACAGGAAATTCGAGAGGAACTCCAGCGGTGGTACCACCATTCCCAAAGTGCACAAAATGTCTCAGTCCACTGTAGAATAACCTGATTTCCCTGCACGGCGTCGACTTGCACACCGAGGATCGACTCACACCACAGTGGCACGTGTGACAGCCCTGTGGGAAACCCTCGTGGGAAAGCCTCCATATAATGCCACAGATCCCTGTATAAAGGTAACGGGAAGCCTGCCAAGGCTGCTGCACCTCATGAGAAAAGCCGACCTTCATGTCCCCAATCGATACTAGGACAGACTGCCCTGTGGTGCCTCCAGAAGTACCCCAAGATCCATGTCAGCACTGGAGAGTAATTCTCAGTTTCCGTCATAGACTCCACATGAGGACTTAGGCCTCGGTACCGACTGCCGAGGATTCCCGACAGGCCTCTCGCAACTCGCATGGAGACTGGCCTTTCCTGAGGCCACAAGGGAGGGTCCCAGAGTCAAAGTCATAACTCGAGAAGGTCCCGCCACAACTCGAGAAAATCCACGAGGTTCTCCCCTCCAGGTGAAATGAGGCCGGTTTCCGCTGAGGGGTCTCGAGGCAAATCACACCTTCTCTCTGGATCTTCGAAAGGGTTCTTCACACCCTTGCTGCAACTCATGAAGTTCCGCTACATACCCGCCTCCCCTCGAGAGGAACCCCAAGGGTCCCGGCCACATCAAGAGGAGCCCTATTTCCTACTCATAGCCTTAGATGAGGGTTCCATTCCCTGCTTCGTCGGGAAATGATTACCGGGTTTCCTGGCGCATCTCGGAGGAGGCACTCTCCACAGGAATTTCGAAAGGAACTCCAGCGGTGGTGCCACCATTCCCAATGTGCACAAAATGTCTCAGTCCACTGCAGAAGAACCTTATTTCCCTGCACTGGGTAGACTTGCACACCGAGGATCGACTCACACCACAGTGGC
>NW_024079071.1:0-1185 GCF_014754425.2 Oryx dammah
TGTCTCATGCATCAAACCTGGACTGGCGATCTGTTTCACATATGATAATATACTTGTTTCCATGCTATTCTCTCAAATCATCCCACCCTTCCCTTCTCCCACAGAGTCCAAAGTCTGTTCTTTACATCTGTCTCTTTTGCTGTCTCACATATAGGGTCATTGTTACCATCTTTATAAATTCCATATATATGCATTAATATATTGTATTGGTGTTTTTCTTTCTTACTTCACTCTGTATAATAGGCTCCAGTTTCATCCACCTCATTTAGAACTAATTCAAACTCATTCTTTTTAATAGCTAAGTAATATTTCATTGTGTATATGTACCACTGCTTTCTTATCCATTCATCTACCAATGGACATCTAGATTGCTTCCATGTCCTGGCTATTGTAAACAGTGCTGTGATGAACATTGGGGTACACATGTCTCTTTCAATTCTGGTTTCCTCAGTGTGTATGCCGAGCAGTGGGATTGCTAGGTCCTATGGCAGTTCTATTTCAAGTTTTTTAAGGAATCTCCAACCTGTTCTCCATAGTGGCTGTACTAGTTTGCATTCCCACCAACAGTGTAAGAGGGTTCCCTTTCTTCACACCCTCTCCAGCATTTATTCTTTGTAAACATTTTGATGGCACCCATTCTGACGGGCGTGACGTGGTACCTCATTGTGGTTTTGATTTGCATTACTCTGATAATGAGTGATGTTGAGCATCTTTTCATGTGTTTGTTAGCCATCTGTATGTCTTCCTTGGAGAAATGTCTGTTTAGTTCTTTGGCCCATTTTTTGATTGGGTCACTTATTTTTCTGGAAATAAGCAGCAGGAGTTGCTTGTATACTTTTGAGATTAATTCTTTGTCAGTTGCTCCGTTTGCTATTATTTTCTCCCATTCCTAACGCTGTCTTTTCACCTTGCTTATAGTTTCCTTCATTGTGCAAAAGCTTTTAAGTTTAACTAGGTCCCTTTTTTCTTTTTCTTTTTCTTTTTTTGCTTTTATTTCCATTACTTTGGGAGGGAGGTCATAGAGGATCCTCCTGTGATTTACATCAGAGAGTGTTTTGCCTATGTTCTCCTCTAGGAGTTTTATAGTTTCTGGTCTTATGTTTATATCTCTAATCCATTTTGAGTTTATTTTTGTGTGTGGTGTTAGAAAGTGTTCTAGTTTCATTCTTTCACAAGTGGTTGACC
>NW_024079073.1:0-449 GCF_014754425.2 Oryx dammah
GCATGCGGGGAAGTTTGCCTCCCCTTGGGAAGAGACGCAGTCCGGCTGCATGCATCTGCAAGCCCCGATGGGGAAAGACCGAGTGCGCTTCCAGCACAGCAGAGCCCCAGCTCTGCTCAGAGGCCCGATCTGGTAGAGCCCCGGGGCGAGGATGCTCTGCCCTGGGCGACATTGCCCAGAATTGCCTAGCTGCTAGGCTTCCTGCCCGGGAAGGTGCAGACGGCAGGCGCCCTGGAAACAGCACTGGCTCCTTCTTGGCCTCAGCACCGCTCCTGCCTTCGTTGCGATCTAGACCACCAGACCTCCACGGGAAGGGGTTAGGGGCCGAGGCTTCCACACTGCCAAGGGCTCCAGGAGTGAGAGATTTGTCAGAGGGAAGGCAAGGGTAACTGGATGGCTTCTCCAGCGGTTGCTTGGCCGCACAGACCCAGCGCCGCACGGAGAGCACC
>NW_024079073.1:549-1185 GCF_014754425.2 Oryx dammah
CCCCTGCAATGGCCTGACAGACGTGGGTTCCTTACCTGTCTCCTAGCCAGCAGAGACGTGTGCATGTGGTTTCAGCCCACCCCTGAGTCTCTGGGCGCCCTCCCTCTGCCCAGGTCAGGGGAACCAGCCCCTGAGCCCAGACCTCCAGTAGGCACTCTGGCGCCCCCGCCTGGAAACCGAGTGCACCGCATGCGGGGAAGTTTGCCTCCCCTTGGGAAGAGACGCAGTCCGGCTGCATGCATCTGCAAGCCCCGATGGGGAAAGACCGAGTGCGCTTCCAGCACAGCAGAGCCCCAGCTCTGCTCAGAGGCCCGATCTGGTAGAGCCCCGGGGCGAGGATGCTCTGCCCTGGGCGACATTGCCCAGAATTGCCTAGCTGCTAGGCTTCCTGCCCGGGAAGGTGCAGACGGCAGGCGCCCTGGAAACAGCACTGGCTCCTTCTTGGCCTCAGCACCGCTCCTGCCTTCGTTGCGATCTAGACCACCAGACCTCCACGGGAAGGGGTTAGGGGCCGAGGCTTCCACACTGCCAAGGGCTCCAGGAGTGAGAGATTTGTCAGAGGGAAGGCAAGGGTAACTGGATGGCTTCTCCAGCGGTTGCTTGGCCGCACAGACCCAGCGCCGCACGGAGAGCACC
>NW_024079074.1:0-1185 GCF_014754425.2 Oryx dammah
CACTTTCACTTAATCTTTAATCCTGTGGGTAAGGAGACAGTGCAAGTTGTCATTGATTGAGTTTTTCAGTGTGTCATGGCCCCTTATGTTTTGGTCCCTCTATGTCCCACCCTTGCATTTAAGCTGCAAAACCATCCTTTTATGATTTCTTTCTCAGGGAATTTGAACTGAAAGCAGAAGAAGCAGGAAGCCAGATGCTCTGTACTGATTAGGTGAGGATGAAGGAAGAGAGTGAACTAGCTGGCTTAAAACTATGTACTAAAAACACTAAGATCATGGCATCTAGCCCTATTACTCCATGGCAAATAGAAGGGGAAAAGGTGGAAGTACTGACAGATTTCCTCTTCTTGGGCTGTACAATCACTGCAATGATGATTGCAACCATGGAATCAAAAGACGGTTGCTTCTTGGCAGGAAAGCTATGACAAACCTAGATAGTGTGTTGAAAAGCACAGACGTTACTCTGCCAACAAAGGTCTGTATAGTCAAGGCTATGGTCTTCCAAGTGGTCATGTACAGTTGTGAGAGCTGGACCACAAAGAAGGCAAAGCACCAAACAATTGTTGCCTTCGAGTTGTGGTGGTGGTGAACACTCCTGAAAGTCCTTTGGACAGCAAGGAAATTAAAACAGTCAATCTTAAGGGAGATCAACCCTGTATACATGTTAGAAGGATTGATGCTGAAGCTGAGGGTCCACTATATTGGTCATGTGATGTGAGCAGCTGACTCACTGGAAAATTCCCTGATGCTGGGCAAGATTGAGGGCAGAAGGAGAAGAGGGTGAGAGAGAATGAGATGGCCAGATGGCATCAGCAATGCAATGGACATGCCCTTCGGGGCAAACTTCAGGAAATTGTGAGGGACAGGGAGGTCTAGTGTGCTGTTGTCCATGGGGTTGCAGATACAACTGGGCAAATGAACAACAACAATCTCTTGAGATAAAGCTGTTCCACGGAGAGTAGAAGAATAAGTTTGTGAGAACAATCGAAGAGCCAAGCTCTCCCCTAGAGACGGAGGAAGTGGGTAGAGGCTGGCCATCTGGATTAGTCTCTCTTGAAAGGTATGCCTTCTGGCCACGTTGTAGAGTCCACTTCTCACATAGCTCTGATCTGTAGGTCAGCAGACACCAGCCTGTGTGCCGAGGGCCTGATCTCCTCCTGGGTACCAGGTTCTCAGTTGGTGTGA
>NW_024079075.1:0-1185 GCF_014754425.2 Oryx dammah
AGACCTTATGAAAACAGGAGCAAAAACTGCCTCGGTGACTTGATAGTGCCTGAAGGATTCAAATTCAGAGCCGCCTGAGACCTTACCCCGGATTTACTGGCATAGAGTTCTTCTAGGCGGTGAGGAAAGCCATCTAAGTGTGTCTCCTGATATTTCATTTTAACATGTTCATGAGCAAAACAGAGACTATGAAACAAAAGACACCTTCAAGCATGAGTGGTTAGGTGGTTTTAAATTATTGATCAAAAGTATAATTTTCTCTTAAAATAAAATGTGATTTCTGCTTCCAAATAAATACAGTGTGTCTGGACTTCCTCACCGTCGTAACTGGTAATTAGAAAGCTGAACAAAATGCATGAAACGAACCCTGAGTCAGCTGCTTGGCCAGAGACAACCTGGAAACCAACCCCATCACCATAAAACCTGAGACCGGAGGTCACGTGGCGGATAAGGACCCTGGGCTTCCTCACCCTGCTGCTGTCCTCCTGGGCGCCCCTCCAGCCAAGTCTCTTGCTTTGTCCGCACGTGTGAGCCCACTCTAGGGCCCTCGAGAGGGTTCCCCTTCCTGCAGCAATAGAAGTAACAGTGTCTAACTTGCTCACCTGCCACTGGGAATTAGAAAGCTGAACAAAATAGGAAACTGTTCTCAGACCCTGAACAGCAGGCAGTGTTGGGGTTCCAGGGCTAGGTTCCTTGCGTGAAGGTGAGCACGCACACCAACCTCATGACTCCACAGCTCTCCGCCTTCAGGCGGTTTTCACGCTGCAACTGCAGGCAGAGGAACCATAAACATTCTGGCAGAATCTGAATTGAGAACACGGGTGAGCTGGGAGGCCACGGAGGCTATGATCTGTGTGGCAGGGCATCAGAAAGGAGGGAGCTACTGAGAGAGAAAGTTCCACAGCTGCTCAGTGATCCCTTTGAGTCTATCCAATATCAATCGGAGGACACAGAGGTGAGATTCCCTAATGAATAAAAAACACAAAAACATAAAATATTAGTCTCAAAGCAAAAATAAAACAATTCCTTCCACATTAAATTTTTTTCAAAATATGGCACTTAAATGAAGGCTAGTGAGCAGTACACACATACATAAATGGGTATGTTTCTAGAAAGCAATTTTTTAAAGATGTCAATAAACCTCGTCCTGCCAATTTTAGAATTCTACTGAAAAAGTGAAAAAAG
>NW_024079076.1:0-1185 GCF_014754425.2 Oryx dammah
GCGGTGTGAGGGGCCATCCCCAGAACAGCCCGAGGGCCTGTGCCCTGAGAGGAGAGCCACGGGAGGCTGGCCCTCCCGTCCCCTGGCTGCCCCTGCTCACTCCTGTCTGTGCGTGTTCAGACCAGCCTGGATATCAGAGGGCTGGGAAACCGTGAGGACGGCCCTCCTCGGGAACTAGTACCGGTGATGACCGGTGGGGGGGACCCAGCGGCTGCGGAGCTGCAGGATTTTTTTTTCTTAATTTTCCTTCAGCCTGGCTGATGGAAGCAAGGATGTATTTCTGTAATTTTCGGTTTTTGTCTCTGACTCCATCAGCCCACCCTTGTGAATAACCTCATAGGATTGCCTTCCGTCCACGCTGAGACCTGAATGTCACCAGGCCATCTAGGAACTGGATTCTCCTCCTGCCCGTTTCTTCAGTACTGCTCGCTTAAGAGATGGCAGTATCTCATAAGCATGGCCCACTTGTCCAAAGTCAGGGCTTCCATGTAAAATTGTGTTCAGTTCCTGATAGACTTGAGGTGCCCAGAATGTTGCTGACGAGACGTGGTCCTCTCATGCCCAGGTGCAGCCCCTGAAAGATCAGGACCAGGAGCGCGGGCAGCAAGCCAGCGTGCTGGCCAACGTGGCCCAGGTGTTCCAAAGTGAGGAGGGCGTGTCTGACGGCAAGGGCGATGGGGTCACCCTCTTCAGCTCTCCCGCTCCACGGTCGCCCAGCGGGCAGGCCGATGCCAAGACTCCGGCCGTGAGGATTCAGGAGCAGCTGCACAAGATCAACGAAGAAACCTGGTGGGTGCACCTGAGCCCAACTCCCCGGAAACTCAGTTTCTCTGAGGAGCGGTCTTCTGCTTAGAGAAGTCTGAGTGTTCCATAGCAAGAAAACGGACTTCAGGTCTGCTTCGAGAATTTTCAGTTCTGAGATTGCCCTTGATTATAGAGCTCAGTCAGCCAGGGCAATCTGTCCACAGTGTGGTGTCAGCACTCTGGGGGGGGGGGGGCGTTGTGGGGTGTCCCCCCCTCAGCTCTGGGCCCCAAGGTGGGTGAGGTGCCGAGGCAGTGTCCCCTGTGGCCCGTGCACCCTCCAGCACTGAGGGTTCACCCTTGTGTGTCCCTCGGAGCCTTCCACGTTCTGGTGAAAAGCCACCTGGAGCAGAAAAGCCGGGGTTCTGGGGTTGGCAAATTCCC
>NW_024079077.1:0-1185 GCF_014754425.2 Oryx dammah
GATGTATAGAACAGTCTTTTGGACTCTGTGGGAGAGGGAGAGGGTGGGATGATTTGGGAGAATGGCATTGAAACATGTATAATATCACATGTGAAACGAACCTCTGGTCCAGGTTTGATGCATGACCCAGGATGCTTGGGGCTGGTGCACTGGGATGACCCAGAGGGATGGTATGGGGAGAGAGGTAGAAGGAGAGTTCAAGATGGGGACACGTGTATACCCGGTGCGGAACCATGTTGATGTATGGCAAAACCAATAGAATATTGTAAAGTTATTAATCTCCAACTAAAATAAATAAATTTATTTACCAAAAAAAAACCAAAATAAAAATAAATGTAACCTAATTGAAAATAAAAGCTTCTGCACAACAAAGGAAACTATAAACAAAGTGAAAAGACAGCCTTCGGAATGGGAGAAAATAATAGCAAATGAAGCAACTGACAAACAACTAATCTCAAATATATACAATCAACACCTACAGCTCAATTGCAGAAAAATTAAAGACCCAATCAAAAAATGGGCCTAAGAACTAAACAGACATTTCTCCAAAGAAGACATACAGGTGGCTATCAAAGACATGAAAAGATGCTCAACATCACTCATTATCAGAGAAATGCAAATCAAAACCACAAGGAAGTACCATTTCACGCCAGTCAGAACACTGCTATCCAAGAAAAGGGAACCCTCTTACCATGTTTGTGGAAATGCAAACTAGTACAACCACTATGGGCAACAGTGTGGAGACTCTTTAACAAACTGGAAATAGAACTGCCATATGACCCAGCAATCCCACTTCTGGGCATACACACCAAGGAAACCAGCATTGAAAAAGATGCGTGTACACCAATGTTCATTGCAACACTGTTTATAATAGCCAGGACATGGAAGCAGCCTAGATGTCCATCATCAGGCGAATGGATAAAAGAGCTGTGGTACATATACCCAATGGCGTATTACCCAGCCATTAAAACTTTAGAATACTGAGTTGGATGAAACTGGAACCTATTATACAGACTGAAGTAAGCCAGAAACAAAAACACCAATACAGTATACTAACACATATATATGGAATTTAGAAAGATGGTAAGATAATCCTGTATGCAAGACAGCAAAAGAGACACCGATGTATAGAACAGTCTTTTGGACTCTGTGGGAGAGGGAGAGGGTGGGATGATTTGGGAGAAT
>NW_024079078.1:0-1185 GCF_014754425.2 Oryx dammah
GACTCCTGGATCTTTGCCCTGGCGGTTCTCCTGAGCAGCACCTTTGTATACAACAGCATAGGAGCCATCAATCAGCAGGCCATGGACCAACTACAGTATCCTTTTTGTGGACTAGAAATCTAGAAAAGAACAGCTTCATTTTATCACCAATTACAGTGGTGGTCCACTGCAGAAGAACTCAGGAGTCTCCTTCTTAATGAACCCCATTATGCTTATGCTCACCATCCCTGTTTACCTCAATCATCACCCGAGCCCAAGCCTTTCTGATCACACATCATCCTCAGACACTTAGCTGCACAAGGTTCTGTATGCCTTCTATCTGAATTAATATTTTTGGGTCACAATCTCCTCAGGAGCTTCCTGTGTGTAAACCCAGTCCCTAGATAGCATATATGCGTGTGTATGCTAAGTCGATTCGGTCATGTCTGATTGTTTGTGACCCTATGGACTGACCCAATAGCCCACCAGGCTCGTTTGTTGAAGGGATTCTCCAGGCAATAATTCTGGAGTGGATTGCTATGCCCTCCTCCAGAGGGTTTTACTAACCCAGGGATCAAACCCATGTCTCTTAAGTCTTCTGCATTATAGGAGGGTTCTTTACCACTGGTACCACCTGGGAAGCTCACCCAGACAGAAAGGAGAGACAAAAGAGGATGGCAGATCACTTGAGATTGGCAGGTGGCAGGTTTAATAAGCAAGGGAATTTACTTAGGTATGCTTTCTTAGGTGACTGGAAGACTAACAGATTTCCACACCCACCCACCAAATTTTAAAGGTCTCTATAGATGCCTAAACTGGACCCGGTGAGTACACAGTCCAGATGGTCCTAGCACCACATTACTATCTCCAGGAGGCTGTGGCCTCGTGCAGCTTCCAGCATGGGGAAGGCAAGTGCAGTGCACATTCCAAAGATGGAGAAGAGGGTGAGCATACTTCAGTTGCCTGGGTCCACCTCAGGGGACCAAACTGAAGTCATATTTGATCACCTGCCCCTACAAATATCCATTGCCAAACCCTTGGTATCCTCTAAAACTCATGTTCTCATTCAGCTTCTTCTTGGCTTTTAAGTGTGGCAGTTCTTTGATTCTTGAGCTTCTATTCTTCTTTTCTTAGTCCCTAGGGCATCTCATGCAGCCTCGGACTTTCACTAGCACCTTTATGTCAGTTACCATGACATTTGTATAA
>NW_024079079.1:0-1185 GCF_014754425.2 Oryx dammah
CATCTGTTGTTCAAGCTTCTGATAAATACTCCTGGGCCCACCTCTAGCTCCATGCACTGAATCAGGCTGGGTCCTGCCCTTGTGCATGACACCTACAACACTCCTTAGTGCACATCTATGGCCCTGAATGGAATCAAGCTGAATCCTGGGCTTGTTCAAGCCCCTGAAAATGACTCCTGAGCCCACACTTAGGGCCCCTCGCTGACCCAGGCTAGTCTGTGCTTGTTCAGACCCGTGAGACATGCGTCAGGCCACATATGGCCCCTGCATTGAACCAAGGTGGGACCTAGACTTGACCTCGACGTATATTCCGGAGCCCACATTTCAGTCCCTCTTCTGATCCAGACCAGGTCCTGGCCTTCTTCAATACCCAGAAAATAGCTTCTGGGCCCACATCGTGGTCCTTGAACTGAATTCTGCTGGATCCTGAACTGGTTCCACGCCCTGACCAACAACTTGAGCCCGTATCTCACTCCCAGAACTCACGCAGCTTGGACCCTGTCTTTAGTCATGCCCCAACAAACATTCCTGAGCACACTATGGTGTCTCTGCACTGACCTAGGATGGGTCCTGCCCTTGTTCAAGGTGCAGGCCAACACTGCTGAGCCTCTCTCTGACTCTCTGGCTAGTCCTGGCCATATTCAAACCACCAACCTACAATCCTGAGCCCAGAACATGCTCCCAGACTCTGAACTAGGGTGTGTGTGGCCCTTGGTCAGTCCCAATAGGAAACATTCCCAATTTGGCATCGCACTCGCTGCACTGAACAAGGCTCGATGTGCCTTTGTGTGAGACTCAAACAAACGCTCCGGATCCCACATTTCAATACCTACGCAGACCTTGCACTGTCCTGCCCTTGTTCAAGACCACAAAATATCCCTGAGCCCACATCTCGGTCATTGTATTAATGCAGGCTAAGGTCTGCCCTTCTTGAAGCTGCAACAGATAACCTGAATTGACATCTAAGGGCCTGCACGGACCTAGGCTGGGTCCAGGCCTTGTGCAAGACCCTTGCAATCACTCCTGAGCCTCCCTCCTGGTCGCTGCACCAAACCAGCCAGGGTCCTGCCCTTCTTCCACTCCAACAAATACTCCTGAGGCTCATTTCAGTGCTTACCCGGACCAGGCTGGGTCCAGCCCTTCTGCAAGGCCATGAAAACAACTCCTGAACCCACGTTTCAGTCT
>NW_024079081.1:0-1184 GCF_014754425.2 Oryx dammah
CCATCCACTCCTGGAACATGTTTTCGTGCTTCCGATAGAATTCGCTCCCGTTCCTCCGTGGTGAAGAACACCTGCAACGGCTGCTGACAATCATCCCAAGTAGGATTGTGAGTAAACAGGACAGAATCTAAGAGATCAATAAGACCTTGGGGTTTTTCGGAAAAAGAGGGGGTTTGAGTTTTCCAGTTATATAAATCACTCGTAGAAAACGGCCAGTGCTGGTATGTTCGCTCCCCACCGGGATTTGCTGGCCCCACCCGGACAGGGAATGCCAGAACGGTGGATGAAGGAGCCTCCCAGCTTCCGTCCTCAGGCAAGTCTCCGCCCCTTCCAGTCCTTCCGCGAGTTCCTTGGGCTGGCCCCCCTTCCCATGGGGAGCCGAGGGTTCTGGGTCCCTCCTTTGTTCTACGGACGACACCTGCGGTACCTGCGGGGGCAAGGGTGGCTGCATATATGGGGGAGGTGGGATTTCAGTGTCTAAGTCAATCAGGCTAGGATATAAAGAGGATTCCTGGAGTATTGGCTTCTTCTTCTGACTCTCCCGATCTTCATGGTCAGTCATTACAGACAAAGGGGTGGGAGAGCTTTGACCCATAATGACGGAGCTCACAATGAACACACACAAAAACAAAAATGGCGCCGGCACACAAAGAAAGGCGACAGAAGACAAACAAACACCGGCCGAAAACACAGAACTAGGTCTATCCCGGGTTACTGTTGTCTTGCTTCCCAGTGTTATCTCACCGAAGGGCGTCCACTGCCCACCAGATTCGGAGTCGGAAAGGCGTTCCTTCCCAATCCCTCACAGAACCAGCTGCCTTCCAGCGCGAATGCTGGGACCCGGTCTTATGCTGGCTGCCAGTTTACTTCCAGCGCACTCACTGGGCCTCGGTCTTACACTGGCTAGGACGACTAATTCACCTCTGATTAGGCCTAACAAGAGCCAGCTGCCTTCCAGTGTGTATGCTGGGCCTCGGCCTTACGCTGGACTTAACCAGACTTAACACTGGTGTTCAGATATATCTTTCCTCCTAGTGAGGAAACCCCTTCTACCGGGAGAGTGTTATTCTTCCCAGTTAAAGGGATCCCGGACGAGCCCCCAAATGTTATGCCCAGAGTCCGAGTCCCCAAAACTGGGAGAATAAGACGTCCACAGCAATGCAAAAGCATGAAGGGGTTTTATT
>NW_024079082.1:0-1184 GCF_014754425.2 Oryx dammah
TTCAGAATTGACTACAGGACATACTTTAAGAGCCATTGTAGCAGTCAGTTTTATAGGACTGAAATTCATCTCTTTAAGATAGAAACAAACTGTTAAGACATATGGAAAGCATGAATAATTGGCATCATCTTTTCGTTGTTGAGAACATGAGATGATGGTTGTTTTATAGAAGCTGTTATTATGGCAAAGTCAGAGATCTCTATCGTGAGGTATTATACGATCATTCTCACTGGTTTTAGAACCAACAGATAGGAAGGAAGCATTGTTGACCAAAATCACATCATTTTAATAAACCCCGATGTCACTGATGCAGCAGCTTGAAAATTGTGAAATTCCCTTAAGACTCTATTAACTGTGTGTAAATATAATTTTAGTGGAAAGTAAAAATCATGGACATTTATAGGCTTAGTGGAATTTACCCTGTTAGACATTTAATATCCTCAGTTTCGAAAAGCATATCCCCTTTTAAAAGTACTTCTGAACATGTTACCTTATGTAGGTTTGGTTAACATCTTTATTATGTGCTAAACAAAGTAGTAGTTTTCTATTGTCAATCTTAACTTCATACTTTTAAGAATGTGGTTTCAGTTTCCAGTGTTTCAAGCATGTCATTTAGAATATATAGTTACACAACTGTACTCCTATGCATTTCCTTAAATTTAGTACATTCTGTTTTTTATTCATTTGAAATAGTTCAAACTATATTTGCACAGAGCTCAAGTATCTCTAATTCTTGATTGCATTTTTTCTCAATGCAGGAAGTTTTGCTGGAATTGCTAGAACAATGTGTGGATGGCTTATGGAAAGCAGAGCGTTATGAAGTAATTTCTGAAATTTCCAAGTTGATCATTCCAATTTATGAGAAACGTCGAGAGTTTGAGGTAAGTAACTGATACGTTTGCACCATTCACCTATATATTTTATTTTGGTCTAAGTTACTGTCCTTAAAAAATTCTGAAAAGTCCTAAAATTCCAGTCCTATCTTATATTCATTTAAATTTTCCAAATGAAATTAGGGATGCAATGTTTAAAATATAAATTAAAATTAACATTATGCCAGTTTTTCTCACAGCAGTTTTATCAAGCAATCTTCCCTTCTCCACTCACGGCAGAGAAAAATCCATGTTTTCCCTCACACACACAAGAAAAAGTTACTGGATTTCCATGTGGTCAGGGAAGAGATA
>NW_024079083.1:0-1184 GCF_014754425.2 Oryx dammah
TTAGAAGGGGCAGGAAGTGGGGCCTGGCCGGGGAGGCAGGTCCTCTCAGCTGACATTCAGAGTCAGGATGAAAATTGGTGCGAGACACCCCCATATCCAACGCCCCCTCTCCCGTACCCAGCCCGTTCCCTCTCCTGTCTGAAATTGACGCTGCCACCTTCCCTGTCACCCCAGACGAGCAGAGGAGGGCGTACTCAGCCCCCCACTGAAGGGTC
This sequence comes from Oryx dammah, assembly GCF_014754425.2. Classification (NCBI taxonomy): domain Eukaryota; kingdom Metazoa; phylum Chordata; class Mammalia; order Artiodactyla; family Bovidae; genus Oryx; species Oryx dammah. Next base: position 216 of record NW_024079083.1, read on the forward strand.
CCAACACCTTCTTTCTGCTGTCTCGTGGCTGTCCCTTCACAACCAGGCTCCAAGCTCCCCTCTCAGGCCACCGCCCCCCTTCCCGGTGTTTGGCCGGGAGGAAGCACTGACCACAGGGGAGGGTCCTGAGGCCCCCGTTTGTCTGGGAGGATGGTCCTCATCCTGACTCTTCCCGAAACTGACATCCTCACTCTACTGACCAGCTGCCAGCCCCTCAGACCCAAGTCCCCTCTTCTTTGAGTGTTCCGTGTCTGAGGTGACAGTGAGGGAGCCCCTCAGCCTTTAGATCTCCCGGCGGCTGCCCGGATGATCCGAAGCCAAACCGCAGTGAGTCGGGGGTTACAGATGGCTGCCGTTCTGGCGTATGGAGACACTCATTCCCACGAGGGTCCCTCCCTCACTCCACAGGGATCGTGGCTCTCCCTCTACTGAGCGGAGCTGGGATCCAGCAGAGCCTGACTGAGTCATTCTTTCCCGACACCCCCTAGTGGTTAGTGGATGGTCTTGGGGCTTAAGCGCTAGGCTGGATCCTCTGGTCTGAGTGCAGGGCTAGGGTGGCCGGCGGCTGTGCGGCCCTCCTCTTTTCAGAGGGAAAAGGGATTCGGGGTGCAGAGACATTTCCTTGCACTCGTAACTCACGTCACGTCTGATCTTGACACCCGATCACACTTGGGACTGCGCCCTCTGGCCACAGTCAATGGCAGCTCTCAGAGATAGCGGCACTGTCAAGGATGGCGTCGCTCCCCCGGCGTGCTTAGGAGGACGTCACTTCCTGTCCTGCGCATCTGGGCTCCAGGAGGGCAGCAGGGGCGGGACCTGGACAGGCGGGGTTCCGGGGGAGCTTCTCCCAGGATTGGCACGTGGACTTTGCCTTGACTCTTAAGGGGTCCTGGGACGTCCCTGTCCTGAATTGTCAGCTGGCTCACTCCATGCCTCTCACTTGTGTCAGCACCCCCAGCAGGCAGAATT
>NW_024079084.1:0-429 GCF_014754425.2 Oryx dammah
ACATTACTGTCGTTACAAGTGAGGGAAATACAGTCTTTTTGCTGAGCATGTTTATCTAGTTAGTAACCTTTGTGGGAAAGGGCAAGGTCTGGATAACTTGGTGGGGAAAACCCAATTTCAATTCTCTCTATTAAAAAAAAAATGAAGTGAGTGGCTGAGATCTTTGAGAAATGTCCTGGCTGTTTTGCACGATCTTCTTCATTGAATCAAAAAGAAAATGTACAAGTAAAGAGTGATCAACATTCCCGTTTGATAGATGAGGACACGGAGGCCCAGAAGTTTAAAAAAGTAAGTAGTAGGTGACAGATGATCTATTGATGAACCAATTTATCTATACTTCATAAACTTTTTTGATAAAAGCACTGTCTATTCGATTTTGGGTGGAAAAAGCTCAATGTCAATGCTATTAAAAATGTAAGAATTTCACTG
>NW_024079084.1:529-1183 GCF_014754425.2 Oryx dammah
ACACTGCATAAGCTGTGGAAAAGGGCGTTGTCTATCTAGATGGTTGGAGAGAAAAAGTCAAGTTCACCTCTCTCTTGTAAAAAAAAAGAAATGAAGTATTTGACTTAGATCTACTAAGTGACATCCTGGATGGGTCATATGCTTTGTTTCATTTAATTAAAACAAATCAAAGAGGAAGGTGTTATGAACACTCCCATTTTATACATGAGAAAACTGAGGCACAGAGGATTTAATGAAGTAACTAACAAGTGAAAGAGATGCTTTATGCTCTGCGTTTTGATGGACACAGTAAACTGTGCAGAAATGGCACTGTCTCTAGACTGTTGCTGGAAAAGGCTCAAAGTCTGCTCCATCTATTAGAAACAAAACAAAATGAAGGCCGATACTTAGATCTACCAAGCAAAGTCCGTCTTGTTTTACCTGCTTGTCTGCATGGAACTCAAAGAAAAACTACAGAGAAGGTGTAATCAGCGTTCCCATTTTCTAGATGAGGCAACTGAGGCCCAGAGGTATTAATGAAGTTCCTAGAAAGTGAAAGAGATACTTTCTGGTGAGTGTATGGTCTCTACTTAGTGAACTTTGTGGGAGAGTGCATTGTCAGTCCAGATTAGCGGGGAAAACACTCGATTTCAACTCTTTCTTCTAAAAAAAAAA
>NW_024079085.1:0-1183 GCF_014754425.2 Oryx dammah
TCTTCTTTGGAGAAATGTCTATTTAGTTCTTTGGCCCATTTTTTGATTGGGTCGTTTATTTTTCTGGAATTGAGCTGTAGGAGTTGCTTGTATATTTTTGAGATTAGTTGTTTGTCAGTTGCTTCATTTGCTATTATTTTCTCCCATTCAGAAGGCTGTCTTTTCACCTTGCTTATATTTTCCTTTGTTGTGCAGAAGCTTTTAATTTCAATTAGATCCCATTTGTTTATTTTTGCTTTTATTTCCAGAATTCTGGGAGGTGGATCATAGAGGATCCTGCTGTGATTTATGTCGGAGAGTGTTTTGCCTATGTTCTCCTCTAGGAGTTTTATAGTTTCTGGTCTTACATTTAGATCTTTAATCCATTTTGAGTTTATTTTTGTGTGCGGTGTTAGAAAGTGATCTAGTTTCATTCTTTTACAAGTGGTTGACCAGTTTTCCCAGCACCACTTGTTAAAGAGATTGTCTTTACTCCATTGTATATTCTTGCCTCCTTTGTCAAAGATAAGGTGTTCATATGTGTGTGGATTTATCTCTGGGCTTTCTATTTTGTTCCATTGGTCTATATTCTTGTCTTTGTGCCAGTACCATACTGTCTTGATGACCGTGGCTTTGTAGTAGAGCCTGAAGTCAGGCAAGTTGATTCCTTCAGTTCCATTCTTCTTTCTCAAGATTGCTTTGGCTATTCGAGGTTTTTTGTATTTCCATACAAATCTTAAAATTATTTGTTCTAGTTCTGTGAAAAATATCGCTGGTAGCTTGATAGGGATTGCATTGAATTTGTGGATTGCATTGAATTTGTAAATTGCTTTGGGTAGTATACTCATTTTCACTATATTGATTCTTCCGATCCATGAACATGGTATATTTCTCCATCTATTAGTGTCCTCTTTGATTTCTTTCATCAGTGTTTATAGTTTTCTATATATAGGTCTTTAGTTTCTTTAGGTAGATGTATTCCTAAGTATTTTATTCTTTTTATTGCAATGGTGAATGGAATTGTTTCCTTAATTTCTTTTTCTACTTTCTCATTATTAGTGTATAGGAATGCAAGGGATTTCTGTGTGTTGATTTTATATCCTGCAACTTTACTATGTTCATTAATTAGCTCTAGTAATTTTCTGGTAGAGTCTTTAGGTTTTCTATGTAGAGGATCATGTCATCTGCAAACAGTGAGAGTTTT
>NW_024079086.1:0-1183 GCF_014754425.2 Oryx dammah
CAGCAAGTGCCTGACAGACGTAGGTTCCCTAGAGTTCTCCAACCCAGCAGGGACGTGTGCAGGTGGTTTGGGCCTGCCCCTGCGTGTCTGTGCCCCTGCCCACAGCCCCAGCTCAGGGGAAGCAGCGCCTGAGCCAAGACTTCCAGGAGGCCCCTGGAGCTCCCGCCTGTAAGCCGAGTGCACAGCATGCCAGGAAGCCAGCCTCCTCAGGAAGACGAGGCAGCCCAGCCACGTGCGACTGCAAGCCCTGCCTGGGAATGCCCGAGAGCGCCTCCAGATCGACAGAGCTCCAGCTCTGCTCAGAAGGCTGATCTGGGAGAGTCCCTGGTGCCAGGCTGCTCTGCCCTGGGCGAGCATTGCCCAGACTTGCCTAGCTGATAGGGTTACTGCCCAGGAAGGAGCATGCTGCACCAGGCTGGGAGACCCCACTGGCGCCTTTCTGGCCTCAGCTCCTCTCCTGCCTTGTCTTTGCAACTAGGGCCCAGGCGCCCTGGGGGAGGGTTTAGGCACCGCTGGCTTTCACCCTGCAAAAGGCTCCAGCACTTAGCGCTGTGTCAGACGGGAGGGAAGCCCAACTGCAAGGCTTTTCCCGCTGGTGCTAGGCCGCCAAGACTCAGCGCAGCACGGAGAGCACCGGGCTGCTCCCAGGGCCCCTGGGTGGGGGAGGCAGCCCCTCAACGTGGAGGCTGAGTCCCTATCTGCCTGCCAGCGCTTGACAGACCGAGTTTCCCTAGGGCTCTCCTCTACAGCACAGACGTGTGCAAGTGATTTAGGCCTGCCCCTGCGGTTCTGAGCTCCCGCTCACAGCCCCAGCTCAGAAAAGCAGCACCGGATCCAAGACCTCAGGGAGGCGCGTGTCGCCCCCGCATGGAAGCCGAGTGCACAGCACGCTGGGAAGCGAACCTCCTCAGGGGAGGAGCAGGCAGCCCAGCTGCGTGTGTCTGCAAGGCCTGGCTGGGAGATCCCAGGTGCGCCTCCAGAAGGGCAAAGCTCCAGCTCTGCTCAGAGGCCCGATCTGGCAGAGTCCCTGGTGTGAGGCTGCTCTGCCCTGGGAGAGACTTGTCCAGACTTGCCTCGCTGCTAGTGTTCCTGCCTAGGAAGGAGCATGCTGCCCCAGGCTGGGAGACGCCACTGGCGCCTTCCTGGCCTCAGCTCCTCTCCTAACTTGCCTTTGAACCTAGGG
>NW_024079087.1:0-1183 GCF_014754425.2 Oryx dammah
TTGGTGTTGTCAGTCCTTTGAATGCTGGCCATTCTGAAAGGCATGTCATGGTATCTGCTTTTTTTTTTTTTTTTTTTTTTAATTTGCAGTTCCCTAATGGTATATGATTCCCTGGTGGCTCAGATGGTAAAGCATCTGCCCGCAATGCCAGAGACCTGGGTTCGATCCCTGGGTTGGGAAAATCCCCTGGAGAAGGAATTGGCAACCCACTCCAGTATTCTTGCCTGGGAAATCCCATGGATAGAGGAACCTGGTGGGTACAGTCAATGAGATTGCAAAGAGTGGGACACGACTGAATGACTTCCCTTTCACTTCCAATGGTATATGATGTGGAGCATCTTTTCATATGCTTGTTTGCCATCTGTGTACCTTCCTTGGTGAGGTATCTATTCATATCTTTAGTCCACTTTTTATTAGATGTTAATTTTCTTCTTATTAATATTAAGAGTTCTTTGTATATTTTAGAGTAGAGCCTTCATCAGATATGTCTTGTGCATATAATTTCTCACCGACTATGGCTCATCTTCTTGTTCTCTTGGTGTATGTTCATAGAGCAGAAGTTTAAAGGGAATGAAATCTAGCTTATCAATTATTTCTGTCATGGATTGCCATCACTTTTTTCTGTGATGATATTTTGTTGATGGGTTTGCTATGTGGCACATGGGATCTTAATTCCCCAACCAGGGTTTGAATTCACACCCCTTGCACTGGAGGCACAGTTTTTTGTAAAATTTTAGCTTTTTTATTTTGTGTTGGGGGATAGCAAATTAACAATATTGTGACAGTTTTCAGGTGAACGGTGAAGGGACTCAGCCATACATATGCACGTATCCACTCTCCCTCAAACTTCCATCAACACTGCCACATAATGTTAAGCAGAGTTCCCTGTGTTATACAGTACATCCTTCTTGCTTATCCATTTTAAATATAGCAGCGTGTACATGTCCATCCCAAATCCCCTAACTATCCCTGTCCCACATCCTTCCCCAGCGGCAACCATAAAATTGTTCTCTGAGACTGTAAGTCTTTCTATTTTGTAATTAAATTCATTTGTATCATATTTTTAAATTATACATATAAGATATATCATATAATATTTCTCCTTCTCTATCTGAATCCTTTTACTTATTTCTGTGTTATAGATCTATGCAACCTCTGGCTCTGGGGAGGCTATCATCTGGGT
>NW_024079088.1:0-1183 GCF_014754425.2 Oryx dammah
CCATCACTTTCAGGGTCCTGTGCCAGCTGGAGAGGCTGGGAGTGAGAAGCATTCCCACCCTCCACCCAGCGAGTGTCAGGACGCAAATACGCGGGTGCTCCTGCTCAGTCATCTCTGACTCTTTGCTTCCCCGTGGACGGTAGCCCTCCAGGCTCCTCTGTCCATGGGGTTCTCCAGAAAGAACACGGGCGTGGGTTGCCACGTCCTCCTCCAGGGGATCTTCCCGACCCAGGGATGGAACCCGCGAGTCTTGTCTCCTGCCCCGGCAGGTGGATCCTTTCCCACTGCGCCACCTGGGAGACGCACGTCTTCCCTTTAAGTCCTGCTGAAAAGGGAGCAGTCCCCTCTTGAGCTCGGCACTGTCTCCCCTGCCGCTCTCCCAGGCTCTGAAGGGGCCGCCCTCTCTCTGGGCACCTCCTGTGCAGATTCCGATTCCAGGGGGAGGGCCGGCCTTCCCACCCTGCACGGGCCTCTCTGCAGGGCTCCCGCCCGAGCTCCTCTCCTCCAGCAGTGGTGCCCCCTGGCCCTCCGGCCTCGGCCGGCCGATGGGTGTAAAGTCCATGCCCAGGCTTTAGCTTCGTGTTACTGTGGAACTGCGCTGGACGGCTGTCTGGATCTTCTCTCTGTGGCTCCCGAACAAACCGCCCACGACCGGGAATGGCCGGGACCGTGCCTGGGACTCTGCGGCCTGGCCGCATGGTGCCCGCTGGCCTCCTCCTGCTCCAGGAGCGGCCCCGACCCGCTAGGCACTCTCCTCCTTGTGTCCGCTCTGCCGCGTTGTCATGAGGCCCCAGCAGGATGGCTGGGCATTTCTGCACCCTGGCAACAGGGGGCAAGACTGCGAACGTGGAGGTGTCGGGCCTGTACGAAGGCTCGGGCCCGGAAAAGCCACTTCTCCTGTGTCCCGCTGGTCGGAGCCCATCCCGAGGCCACTCCAGACCCGAAGACGTGGCCTGTTTGTGCAGAGAAGGGAGGCCTGTCCGCGGCCCCGTCTGCAGGCAGACTGCGAGCACAGGGCCCTGGACTCACCAAGGGGCATTTCTGCTCCGGCCATCGCTGCCTGAGCCCGAGCGGGAGGCGGGCTGGGGGCTTCCCAGAGCCACTGTGCCTTTATTTGCGTGAGTCTGGTTTCAAGCTGCGGTGAGGATCAGTGCGGTGCTTAGGCTGACTTTAGTGTTGTGTC
>NW_024079089.1:0-1183 GCF_014754425.2 Oryx dammah
GGCATTTATTGTTCCTTCTGCCTGGAATGCTCTCCCCTTAGGTAACCCTATAGCCGGCTCCCTTACTTCCTCCAGATCTCTGCTTACTTGCCATCTTTCAGGGACTCTTTCCCTCATTATCTGGAATAAAATAATAACATCATACCTACATACACCTTTTCCCCTGATCTAGCAATATCTGTCTTCTTAGTGCCTGGCCACCCTTGATTATTTACTGACCACCAAGTCTATGAAATGAGAGACTTGGTTGGATTTGTCCTGTCTCAAACTCCTCCAATAGTGCTCAGGTCTATGGCAGGTGCTCAGAAAACATTTGCGGAAGGACAGTCTGGAGCCAGGCCCTTTACACACATTGCTAACATGCACAGGTACCCTCCAAGATGGGCACTGGCCCTATTGTATTAATTATGATACAAACTGAGATTTCAGCAGACAAGGGATACACTCAACAACACACAGTCAGCATGTCAGGTTCCACCTTCAGAATCTTATCTGCCAGCTTCGAAATCCTCAGTTCCCGGACAGAGACCTCACAGCCAAGAACATAAGAGGTTTTATATCTAACACAAAGACTCCAAACAGCTCATAGATACCCAGAGGCACCAAACAGAGCTCAATGAACCTCTGCACAGAGAGCACACAACTCGAGTCTCAAACCCTCAAACACAACAGAGACCATAACCATACACACTGTGACAAACACCCTCCAAACAGACTAAAGTCTTCCAGACAGAAACAAACGAGAGCTGCACAGATACTTCACATCTTGGAGACTGACTCCCAAACCGCTGGGACACTTACCAATCTAATACAAAAGACCCTAAAGAGAAAGACAGAAGTTTTAATAACTCAAGAACATCATATAATCTTAAGATGAAGTTTCCAGACAAATGAAAAGTTCAACCTGTGCCTAGATCCTCAAGCAGCTGATAGTTTACACCTTTAGACTGACCCATCCTTAAAGCAGCACAGAAGCATCACAACTTCGGACCCAGAATCAAAAGCTCAGTGATCTCACATTCTGGGGTGCAGACGCCTACACAGAGCTCTCACACCCAGGGACTGAAAAGACAGCAAGCTCCAAAGATGCACATCCCGGTATGCAGGCACACATCCTAGAGGCTTTGTACTATGGCTCACAAAATCCACTCAGATCAAATATCCCATCACTCACAACCCCACC
>NW_024079090.1:0-1183 GCF_014754425.2 Oryx dammah
GGCATTTATTGTTCCTTCTGCCTGGAATGCTCTCCCCTTAGGTAACCCTATAGCCGGCTCCCTTACTTCCTCCAGATCTCTGCTTACTTGCCATCTTTCAGGGACTCTTTCCCTCATTATCTGGAATAAAATAATAACATCATACCTACATACACCTTTTCCCCTGATCTAGCAATATCTGTCTTCTTAGTGCCTGGCCACCCTTGATTATTTACTGACCACCAAGTCTATGAAATGAGAGACTTGGTTGGATTTGTCCTGTCTCAAACTCCTCCAATAGTGCTCAGGTCTATGGCAGGTGCTCAGAAAACATTTGCGGAAGGACAGTCTGGAGCCAGGCCCTTTACACACATTGCTAACATGCACAGGTACCCTCCAAGATGGGCACTGGCCCTATTGTATTAATTATGATACAAACTGAGATTTCAGCAGACAAGGGATACACTCAACAACACACAGTCAGCATGTCAGGTTCCACCTTCAGAATCTTATCTGCCAGCTTCGAAATCCTCAGTTCCCGGACAGAGACCTCACAGCCAAGAACATAAGAGGTTTTATATCTAACACAAAGACTCCAAACAGCTCATAGATACCCAGAGGCACCAAACAGAGCTCACTGAACCTCTGCACAGAGAGCACACAACTCGAGTCTCAAACCCTCAAACACAACAGAGACCATAACCATACACACTGTGACAAACACCCTCCAAACAGACTAAAGTCTTCCAGACAGAAACAAACGAGAGCTGCACAGATACTTCACATCTTGGAGACTGACTCCCAAACCGCTGGGACACTTACCAATCTAATACAAAAGACCCTAAAGAGAAAGACAGAAGTTTTAATAACTCAAGAACATCATATAATCTTAAGATGAAGTTTCCAGACAAATGAAAAGTTCAACCTGTGCCTAGATCCTCAAGCAGCTGATAGTTTACACCTTTAGACTGACCCATCCTTAAAGCAGCACAGAAGCATCACAACTTCGGACCCAGAATCAAAAGCTCAGTGATCTCACATTCTGGGGTGCAGACGCCTACACAGAGCTCTCACACCCAGGGACTGAAAAGACAGCAAGCTCCAAAGATGCACATCCCGGTATGCAGGCACACATCCTAGAGGCTTTGTACTATGGCTCACAAAATCCACTCAGATCAAATATCCCATCACTCACAACCCCACC
>NW_024079092.1:0-1182 GCF_014754425.2 Oryx dammah
TCCGCCTGCCAACACAGGGGACCCGGGTTCGATCCCTGGTCCAGGAAGTTCCTGCACGCAGCGGGGCAGCTGAGCCTGGGAGCCACGTCTACTGAAGCCCGTGCTCCCAGAGCCCGCGCCCTGGAAGAGAAGCCCCGCAGTGAGAAGGCTGCACACCACAGCCAGAGAGCAGCCCCTGGTCCCTGCCATGAGAAAAGCCTGCACAGCAGTCAGGGCCTGGAACAGCCGTAAATGCTGTGCTCTGCTTAGTCGTTCAGTCGTGTCCGACTCTCCGCCACCCCATAGACTGTAGCCCACCAGGCTCCTCTGTCCAAGGGGGTCTCCAGGCACGCATCCTGGAGTGGGTTGCCATGCCCTCCTCCAGGGGAATCTTTCCAACTCAGGGATCAAACCCAGGTCTCCTACTGTGTACAGATTCTTTACCAGCTGAGCTACCAGGGAAGCCCCGGAGGCATGAACAAACTCATGCCATGTGGAAGTCGCTCAGGCGTGTCCCGCTCTTTGTGACCCCATGGACTATACAGTCCATGGATTTCTCCAGGCCAGAACACTGGAGTGGGTAGCCTTTCCCTTCTCCAGCAGATCTTCCCGACCCAAGAATCGAACCGTGGTCTCTTGCATTGCGGGCGGATTCTTTATCACCTGAGCTATGAGGGAAGCCCTCCAAAGTCACTCAGTCACGTCTGACTCTTTGTGACCCCATGGACTATATCCAGGCCATACAATTCTCCAGGCTAGAATACCAGACTGGGTAGCCTTCCCTTCTCCAGGGAATCTTCCCAAGCCAGAGATGGAACCCAGGTCACCCCCACTGCAGGCGAATTCTTTCCCAGCTTAGCCACCAGGGAAGCCCAGGAGCACTGGAGTGGGCAGCCTGTCCCTCTTGCAGCAGATCTTCCCAACCCAGGAATCCAACGGGATCTCCTGCACTGCAGAAGGATTGTTTACCACCTGAGCTATCAGGGAAGCCCACATAAATTAGTATACATAGATAATATATACATATTCCATAAATACAATAAATATATATTCCATAAGAAATATATACACATAAATACATATTTTCTAAGAAATATATATACATAGATAAATAGATATCCATATATTATAAGAAACACACATATATGCATGTAACTATGATGGGGGAAGGAAAGCCGATGTGTCCCCATCCCCTCTGAGGGC
>NW_024079093.1:0-1182 GCF_014754425.2 Oryx dammah
CTCTCACTGAACAGGCACAGGCAGCAGGAGGTGGCAGGGGACCAGAGGTCTCTCCAGGGACAGCTGAGAGACAGCCCTGGTCCTGGGGACTCGTCTGGTCACTGAACAGATTCGAGTCCTCGGAGAGAAATGACTCCCCAGGTAGAGTCTGCTCTTTTCCTTCTGGAAACCTGAGAGGGTGGAATCCCAGAGACAAACCTGGCTGGGTGGGGCTGCCGGGGCTCACCTGGAGTGGAGAAGTTGATTCCTGGTCCTGCAAGAAAAGAGGAAGCATGATCAGCCTCAGCATCCACGACGGGCTGCAATGATCCCATCAGTTTCCTGAGAGAGATGCTGAGTGCCCAGCCCCTCCGTGGCCAGAGAAGCGCGGCCTAGGAGTTGCACTAGGGAGCCTAATAGGAAACATCAATCTCACACATCATTCTTCACAAACAACAGCAAATATTTGGGCAATTTCACTCTTACAAACTTGATGTCCCCTCCTCGATGTGAGGGATTGACCTTGCCATTGGCTGAAGACGACCATCACTGAGAGAATGGATCATGGGGAGGGGGCAGCCTGAAGCTGCTGCTGCTATAGGGAGCCCGGTGGTGAGGAGGGAAGGGTGAGCATGCAGCAGAAAGATCTGGAAGCAGGGTGGGGTAGTGAAGGGTGGTTCAGTGGCAACTCAGAAGCAGGCTGTTGGGAGCCTTTGCTGGTGACAGACCAAGCTCAGCAGTGAAGCAGGGTCCATCCAGTCTGTGCTGACCCCCGACTAGTGTCCCAGGCGAGGAGTTGGACATAAACAGGTGGTCAGCATCGTTTAGAGACGGACTAGATGTAGGAATCTTATCCTGGTCAGACTAGTAAAGGACGAAGAAGAGCCTGGAGAGAGGCCCAGCCCTCCTGCGGTTGGGACATCAGCTGGGGGACATCACATAGCATAAAGTCAGGAGAGGTGGACTCATTGGAGAGTGAGCACCCTGACTGCAGCCCAGAGACCAGCAGCCAAGCCTGGGGAGAGGAAACCCAAGGTCTGCGGGTCAGGTGGGAAAATGTGTTACTTACTCTGAGTGGTTGTGGTTTGTGGGGGCCGCCAACCTAGAGCGAAAAAAAAGTGACTTTAGGATGCTGCTGAAAATTTTTAAATTCCATCATCATCATTTTGGTGGAGAAAAGAAATCCTTGTCCTAATAAGGATG
>NW_024079094.1:0-1182 GCF_014754425.2 Oryx dammah
GTCGGACACGACTGAGCAACTTCACTTTCACTCTTCACTTTCATGCACTGGAGAAGGAAATGGCAACCCACTCCAGTGCTCTTGCCGGGAGAATCCCAGGGATGGGGGAGCCTGTTGGGCTGCTGTCTATGAGGTTGCAGAGTCGGACACGACTGAAGTGACTTAGCAGCAGCAGCAGCAGCAGCACAATAAAAAATTAACTAATTGAAAAAAAAAAAAAGACTGCATCCAAAGACTAAGGAGTTTACTAGAAGACTCCAAAAAAGAAAAAAAAAAGGGGGGGGGGGGACCTAATTAAAATTAAAAGCTTCTGCACAACAAAGGAAACTATAAGCAAAGTGAAAAGACAGCCTTTCGAATGGGAGAAAATAACAGCAAATGAAGCAACTGACAAACAACTAATCTCAAAAATATACAAGCAACTCCTGCAGCTCAATTCCAGAAAAGTAAACGACCCAATCAAAAAATGGGCCAAAGAACTAAATAGACGTTTCTCCAAAGAAGACATACGGATGGCTAACAAACACATGAAAAGATGCTCAACATCACTCATTATTAGAGAAATGCAAATCAAAACCACAATGAGGTACCACTTCACACCAGTCAGAATGTCTGTGACCCAAAAATCTGCAAGCAATAAATGCTGGAGAGGGTGTGGAGAGAAGGGAACCCTCCTACACTGTTGGTGGGAATGCAAACTAGTACAGCCACTATGGAGAACAGTGTGGAGATTCCTTAAAAAATTGCAAATAGAACTGCCTTATGACCCAGCAATCCCACTGCTGGGCATACACACTGAGGAAACCAGAATTGAAAGAGACACATGTACCCCAATGTTCATCGCAGCACTGTTTATAATAGCCAGGACATGGAAGCAACCTAGATGTCCATCAGCAGAATAATGGATAAGAAAGCTGTGGTACATATACACAATGGAGTATTACTCAGCCGTTAAAAAGAATACATTTGAATCAGTTCTGATGAGATGGATGAAGCTGGAGCCGATTATACAGAGTGAAGTAAGCCAGAAAGAAAAACACCAATACAGTATACTAACACATATATATGGAATTTAGAAAGATGGCAATGATGACCCTGTATGCAGGACAGCAAAAAAGACACAGATGTGTATAGTGGACTTTTGGACTCAGAGGGAGAGGGAGAGGGTGAGATGATTTGGGA
>NW_024079095.1:0-95 GCF_014754425.2 Oryx dammah
CACGCTGGGAAGGGAGCCTCATCGGGGAGGAGCAGGCAGCCCAGCTGAGTGCGTCTGCAAGGCCTCTATGGGAGATCCCAAGTGCTCCTCTAAAA
>NW_024079095.1:195-1182 GCF_014754425.2 Oryx dammah
AAGGTTCCAGCACTTAGCGCTGTGTCAGACGGGAGGGAAGCCCAACTGCAAGGCTTTTCCCGCTGGTGCTAGGCCGCCTTTACTCAGCGAAACACGGGGAGCATCGGGCTGCTCCCAGGGCCCCTGGGTGGGGGAGACAGCCCCACAAAGCGGAGGCTGGGTCCCTCCTCGCCTTCTAACGCTTGAGAGACCGAGTTTCCCTAGGGCTCGCCTCCTCACCACAGACGGGTGCAAGTGATTTGGACCTGCCCCTGCGGTTCTGATCTCCCGCCCACAGCCCCAACTCATGGAAGCAGCCCCGGAGCCAAGACCTCCGGGAGGTGCGTGGCCCCCCCTTATGGAAGCCGAATGCACTGCACGCTGGGAAGTCTGTCACCTCGGGTGAGGAGCAGGCAGCCAAGCTGCGTGCGTCTGCAAGGCCTGGATGCGAGATCCCACGTGTGCCTGCAGCACTGCAGAGCTCCAGCTCTGCTCAGAGGCCCGATCTCGCAGAGTCCCTGGTGTGAGGCTTCTCTGCCCTGGGCGAGACTAGCCCAGACTTGCCTCGTTGCTAGTGTTCCTGCCCAGGAAGGAGCATGCTGCCCCAGGCTGGGAGACACCACTGGCACCTTCCTGGCCTCAGCTTCTCTCCGGCCTTGCCTTTAAACCAAGGGCCCAGGCGCCCTTTGGAAGGGTCTAGGCGCAGGTGGCTTTCACAATGCCAAGGGCATTAGCAGTTAGTGCTGTGTCAGAAGGGAGGAATGCCCAACTGCAAGGCTTCTCCCTCAGGTGCTTGCCCGCCCGGACTCCGCGCAGCACGGAAAGCACCGGGCTGCTCCCAGGGCCCCTGGGTGGGGGAGGCAGCCCCACAACGTGGAGGCTGAGTCCCTACTCGCCTGCAAGCGCTTGACAGACCGAGATTCCCTAGGGCTCTCCTCTCCAGCACAGACGCAAGCAAGTTATTTGAGCCTGGGCCTGTGGTTCAGAGCTCCCGCCCACAGCCCCAGT
>NW_024079097.1:0-1182 GCF_014754425.2 Oryx dammah
GCTATGAAAGTTATTTTAAAAAAGAAAAGAAATCTATTTAAGTTCCTTTAATGACTAACTCTACCTCTGAAACATATCTTATCGAAATAAGCAAGTAATCTTTTCCTTCAGTACAGTTCAGTCGCTCAGTTGTGCCCGACTCTTTGCGGCCCCATCTTTTCCTTAGGGTCGCGCAAACATTTCCTTAAGTATTTATTTCACTAAGACTTACACAGCAAAAAGAAGAAAGAAATAATATATGTTTCAATTGCTGTTGGGGATTTCTGTTTGCATTAGTAACTAAAGTGAGTATTGATAGGTTGTAGACAAAAGTACAGACCTGACAATTGTCCTCACTTGATGATTTCCTGCCTTCCTCTGGATCTAGCCCTTTCTCACGAGCTTCAGTAGAGACAAGCATCTCTTCTAGGATTAGACCAGAAACTGTGCACATCAGTCTAACCATTACCTTTTGGAAAACTTTTAAAAATGTATCACTTCCCATCAGGTTAATTTCAACTTTGAGTTGAGAAGCATTAAATAAACCATGGGTATCTTAGTTCAGTTCAGGCAATGCCAAAGAATGCTCAAACTACCGCACAACTGCACTCATCTCACATGCTAGTAAAGTAATGCTCAAAATTCTCCAAGCCAGGCTTCAGCAATATGTGAACCATGAACTTCCAGATATTCAAGCTGTTTTTAGAAAAGGCAGAGGAACCAGACATCAAATTGCCAACATCTGCTGGATCATCGAAAAAGCAAGACAGTTCCAGAAAAACATCTATTTCTGTTTTATTGACTATGCCAAAGCATTTGACTGTGTGGATCACAATCAACTGTGGAAAATTCTGAAAGAGATGGGAATACCAGACCACCTGACCTGCCTCTTGAGACACCTATATGGAGGTCAGGAAGCAATAGTTAGAACTGGATATGGAACAACAGACTGGTTCCAAATAGGAAAAGGAGTACATCAAGGCTGTATATTGTCACCCTGCTTATTTAACTTCTATGCAGAGTACATCATGAGAAACACTGGGCTGGAAGAAACACAAGCTGGAATCAAGATTGCCGGGAGAAATATCAATAACCTCAGATATGCAGATGACACAACCCTTATGGCAGAAAGTGAAGAGGAACTAAAAAGCCTCTTGATGGGTATCTTAAGGCTAACTCAAGAGGAAGCATCTAGGTTTTGCA
>NW_024079098.1:0-1182 GCF_014754425.2 Oryx dammah
TTAAAGGAATTTTACAGTTATTATTATTTTCTTATTCCATTTGGGGTACAGATTGCATCTGGAAAATTCAACAGGTTAAATAAAATGTATGTATGAAATGATATATGGATCCAACATGCATTCATGAAATAAACATTCCAGGGCTTATCATCTCCAAAGCCAAATTGCTGGGAATCAAAAACTCATATATGATTGCAAAGTATTGCAGCAACATAGTTTTGCCTAAAAAGGAAAAGAATAGAAAAGAGAAGAGTTTCATTCTTTGAACACCTAGATGTGCTAAATATCATGTTAGAGACGTTTATATGTCTGTGTAATGGAAACACCTGTGACTGTTTTGTGATGTAGTTATTTTTATCCTCATTTTTATGGAGAAGTCATTTGAAGTTCGGAGAGATTGAACACATGCTCAGCAACACACTGTTAGTGAGATCTAGAGTTTGAATGCCTATCTGATGACTCCAGAGCCCATGTCTTTTCCAAATCATTCTTACCATGCGCTGGCATGAGCTGCACTGCGCGGTGGCAGTGGAGAGAGTGCAAAGCTATGATGACAGGCTGGCTGTTCACTTTTGACAGGATAAACTCTGTTTCTACTCCCAGCATCTATGCTTTGTTTTTTCCTCACAGAGCATCTATTCAGTAACAAGCCTCACATCCTCAGGAAGCAATTGTCCCATCATTCTTAGAAGACTGTCATGTCCTTAAATATTAGATGGAATGAGGTCATACGTCAGGCCCATGGTGACTGGTCTTTGTTTAATGTTTGCTAATGCATTTGTCCTAAGGTCAAATGGGATTATTACCAGAACTCTACTGAAACACAAAAGGCAAATGGAAATGAGACAAAAAAAACAGGATTGGTTTCAGATCTCAAAAGAAAACCACAAAATGGATCTGATGTTGAAAACAAAACCTGGGGACAAAAAGCAGTAATAGAAATGTATTTTACAAATGGCATAAAAATTTGCTTGAAAGACAGATCTCAGTTTTGCACAGCAAAGGAATAAAATGAAGAAAATCCTTGTTTCTTTGCTGTAGAGTGAAAAAAAAAAAAAACTAGTAGCAGATGACCTTAAAAATAGAAACTTTAAATAATTTTACTCCTTTGCATGTTTTATTTTAAATAGCATAGATATAGGAAAGTATATGCATTTGCCTGCATATATACAAGTATACACC
>NW_024079099.1:0-1181 GCF_014754425.2 Oryx dammah
CTCCAGGGGTCGTGCCACCATTCCCAATGTGCACAAAATATCTCAGTCCATTCCAGTAGAACCTGATTTCCCTGCACTTCCTCTAAATGCACGCCGAGGATTGACTCACACCACAGTGGCATGTGTGACAGCCCTGTTGCAAAGCCTCGAGGGAAAGCCTCCAAAAAATGCCACAGATCCCTGTATCAAGGCGCCGGGAAGCCTGACACGGCTGCTCCAGCTCGTGAGGAAAGCGGACGTGCATGTCCCCACTCGAGACGAGGACTGACTCCCCTGTGGAGCCCCCAGAAGGACCCCAAGATCCATGTCAGCACTTTAGAGGAATCCTCAGTTTCCGTCATATACTCCACACGAGGTTTAGGCCCCGGCACCGACTGCAGAGGACTCCAGACAGGCCCCTCGCAACTCGCATGGAGACTGGCCTGTCCTGAGGCCACAAGGGAGGGTCCCAGAAGTCCCCGTCGTAACTCGAGAAGGTCCCGCCGCAACTCGAGAAAATCCAGGAGGTTCTCCCCTCCAGGCGAGATGAGGCCCTTTTCCGTGAAGGCGTCTCGAGGCAAATACCCCTTCCCTCTTGAACTTCGAAAGGGTCCTTCACACCCTTGCTGCAACTCAAGAAGTTCCCCGACATAACCGCCTCCACTCGTGAGGAACACCGAGGGTCCCGCCCACATCAAGCGGAGCACCGTTTCACTCCTCAAATCTCGAGATGATGGTTCCTTTCCCTGCTTTGCTGTCGCATCTCGGAGGCGGCGCTCTCCACAGGAAAGTCCAGAGGAACTCCAGGGGTTGTGCCACCATTTCCAATGTGCACAAAATGTCTCAGTCCACTGCAGAAGAACCTGATTACCTAGCACTTAATCGACATGCACGCCGAGGATAGACTCACACCACAGTGGCACGTGTGAAAGCCCTGTCTGAAAGCCTCGTGGGAAAGCCTCCAAAGAATGCCACAGATCCCTGTATCAAGGCGCCGGGAAGCCTGCCACGGCTGCTCCAGCTCGTGAGGAAAGCGGACGTGCATGTCCCCACTCGAGACGAGGACTGACTCCCCTGTGGAGCCCCCAGAAGGACCCCAAGATCCAAGTCAGCACTGGCGAGGAATCCTCAGGTTCCGTCATAGACTCCACACGAGGTCTTAGGCCCCGGTACCGACTGCAGAGGAATCCCGAGAGGCACCT
>NW_024079100.1:0-1181 GCF_014754425.2 Oryx dammah
GCCTTTAGAGTGTCTTCTTGAGGATCTACAGATGGGTCAAATGTGTGCGATGACCTACTTTTGTAAACAGAAGAACAAGATATACAGAGTTGAAAGGAAAGATACATGATTTAGAAAGATAAATAGGAAAAGTTTCTCTATGGGACCGTTTCCATGACATTTATTGTTTCCCATTAAACATGATGAGAAAATCTTTATTAAAGGAAAATATTTTTGTATTATGTGTGTATGATGAAAATTTATATAGCATTTTAAGTGATGTTTCTCTGCATCTAACTTACTTTTTAGCAGATTTAAACATCAGCATTAAGTTTTCCATATTTTAAGTGATAGTATTAGTCACTCAGTTGTGTCTGACTCTGTGTGACCCCATGGACTGTAGCCGACCAGGTTCCTCTGTCCATAGAATTCTCCAGGCAAGAATACTGGAATGGGGAACCGTTCCCTTCTCCAAGAGATCTTCCAGATCCTGGGATCAAACCGAGGTTACCTGCATTGCAGGTGGATTCTTTACCATTTGTGCCACCAGGGATGCCCTTTACAAACTCAGACTGAGCTCTAATACCAGCTATTTAAACAGCACCCAAACAAGCAGACTTGTCATTAATATTTAGTGGTGTTGATTGATAGCATTTTTGTATTTTGCAGTTTTTATCACTACCTAGATATTTAGATCAGAGAAGGCAATGGCACCCCACTCCAGCACTCTTGCCTGGAAAATCCCATGGACAGAGGAGTCTGGTAGGCTGCAGTCCATGGGGTTGCACAGAGTTGGACACGACTGAGAGACTTCACTTTCACTTTTCATTTTCACGCATTGGAGAAGGAAATGGCAACCCACTCCAGTGTTCTTGCCTGGAGAATCCCAGGGACGGGGGAGTCTGGTGGGCTGTTATGGCTTCCGTCAATGTTTTGGTGTGTTACAGTTGTTAATAGTGGCATAAACTTACTATATGTAACTTTAAACACAGATTCATAGGCCTTTCCTCATGGAGAAATAAGATTTGCCTGAGTTTTTGCCTTTTAAATGAATTAACTTTTTATAATTTTTATTCTTAATTAGAGGATAATTACAACATTGTGATGGTTTCTGCCAAACATTTACTTGAATTGGCCATAAGTATGTGTATGGCACCTCCCTCTTGAACCTCCCTCCCCATTCGACCCCTCTAGGTTGTCAC
>NW_024079101.1:0-1181 GCF_014754425.2 Oryx dammah
CTCTCACTGAACAGGCACAGGCAGCAGGAGGTGGCAGGGGACCAGAGTTCTCTCCAGGGACAGCTGAGAGACAGTCCTGGTCCTGGGGACTCGTCTGGTCACTGAACAGATTCAAGTCCTCGGAGAGAAATGACTCCCCAGGTAGAGTCTGCTCTTTTCCTTCTGGAAACCTGAGAGGGTGGAATCCCAGAGACAAACCTGGCTGGGTGGGGCTGCCGGGGCTCACCTGGAGTGGAGAAGTTGATTCCTGGTCCTGCAAGAAAAGAGGAAGCATGATCAGCCTCAGCATCCACGATGGGCTGCAACAATCCCATCAGTTTCCTGAGAGAGATGCTGAGTGCCCGGCCCCTCCATGGCCAGAGAAGCACGGCCTAGGAGTTGCACTAGGGAGCCTAATAGGAAACATCAATCTCACACATCATTCTTCACAAACAACAGCAAATATTTGGGCAATTTCACTCTTACAAACTTGATGTCCCCTCCTCGATGTGAGGGATTGACCTTGCCATTGGCTGAAGACGACCATCACTGAGAGAATGGATCATGGGGAGGGGGCAGCCTGAAGCTGCTGCTGCTATAGGGAGCCCAGTGGTGAGGAGGGAAGGGTGAGCATGCAGCGGAAAGATCTGGAAGCAGGGTGGGGTAGTGAAGGGTGGTTCAGTGGCAACTCAGAAGCAGGCTGTTGGGAGCCTTTGCTGGTGACACACCAAGCTCAGCAGTGAAGCAGGGTCCATCCAGTCTGTGCTGACCCCCGACTAGTGTCCCAGGCGAGGAGTTGGACATAAACAGGTGGTCAGCATCGTTTAGAGATGGACTAGATGTAGGAATCTTATCCTGGTCAGACTAGTAAAGGACGAAGAAGAGCCTGGAGAGAGGCCCAGCCTCCTGCGGTTGGGACATCAGCTGGGGGACATCACATAGCATAAAGTCAGGAGAGGTGGACTCATTGGAGAGTGAGCACCCTGACTGCAGCCCAGAGACCAGCAGCCAAGCCTGGGGAGAGGAAACCCAAGGTCTGCGGGTCAGGTGGAAAAATGTGTTACTTACTCTGAGTGGTTGTGGTTTGTGGGGGCCGCCAACCTAGAGCGAAAAAAAAGTGACTTTAGGATGCTGCTGAAAATTTTTAAATTCTACCATCATCATTTTGGTGGAGAAAAGAAATCCTTGTCCTAATAAGGATG
>NW_024079104.1:0-1181 GCF_014754425.2 Oryx dammah
AAGCGCATGGAATTTGGGGTGGGAAACAAGTGCATCAGCCAGTCCTGAGATGTTCCCCCTGGGTGGAGCTGCCTGGTCCTTATAAAAGGAGTCTCCATCACAGTGCTGTCATTGTCGTGACGGTCATAGGTCTTTGGAGTCTCTGGTGAGCACAACTCTTAGAGATCTTTTTGGAACTTGGGTGTTGGGTTTAATCTGGGGGAAGAAGTGGCTTTAACTGAAGCAATTAGTGTTCTGTATGGGAAACAGAAGATAATGAGGATTTAGGGGAAAATTTTTGGTATTTGGTCATGAATGAGATCTGAAATGTGAGGAGAAATTGGAGTCAGAGGCTCAGTCTTAACCTGAGAGAGAGTAAGGGGGATGAGAAACGGTGCCACAGCACAGCACACAGTAGTTCCAAATGCCCTCTTCTCAGCATTCAGTCCCACTGAGTGCCTCGTGTGGGCCTTTGCATTTCTCCTCAGAAGCCCACAGTCAGGTCAGCTTGGACAGCCACCAAGACCTCATGGGAGAAATAAGTAGAGATTTGTTTGGGGATTGGCTACAAGTTTATTATCCAGATTCTTCTTCACAGTATGTTTGTACTCGTACAATACCTTGTAGGTAATTTTGTTTTAGAAAGTGGTGAAGGAGAGACGAACCAAAAAGCCTGAAGATCTGAGGGCAAGAGATACTACAAAAGAAGGGTTTAGAAAAACCATAAAGACTGTATTAGGAATCCAGAAGAGTCCTTAGTGATGGGGGGGTAGTTGGCGCAGCTAAATGTGTTTCCAATCGGACTCTCAACTATGAAGAATGTTGTCTGTTTGTATTTCAGATTCCTTGAGACCCAGGAAGGATGTCTCACCACCAGCATCTGCCTCCGCATCCACATCCACACCCGCACCCGCATCCACACCCGCACCCGCATCCACACCCGCACCCGCACCCACACCCGCATCCACACCCGCATCCGCACCCGGACCCGCACCCGCATCCACACCCGCACCCGCACCCGCATCCGCACCCACACCCGCACCTGCATCCACACCCGCACCCGCATCATCATTAGCAGCAGCATCAGTGCAAGGAGCCCTGCCATCCACCTCCAATAGTGTGCCCACAGAAGTGCCATGAGCCTTGCCCACCTCATCCATGCCCACCTCCAGTGAGCCAGCAGAAATGCCCTCCTGGGCCAC
>NW_024079105.1:0-1181 GCF_014754425.2 Oryx dammah
TCTACTATGGAGAGCATATAGGGGTTGGGCAGCCAGAACCGAAGACTAACACAGCCTTTAAATGCCTCAGCTGCTGGAAAGTTCTAAGAAATGTCAAGTTTATGAATCATTTGGAACTTGAGAGGCAGAGAGGTGACAGCTGGAAAAACCGCACCACCTGCCAGCACTGCCACCGCCAGTTTCCTACTCCCTTCCAGCTGCAGTGTCACGTTGAAAGTGTCCACACTCCCCAGGAGCCCTCCGCAGTCTGTCAAATCTGTGAATTGTCCTTTGAGACAGATCAGGTTCTCTTAGAGCACATGAAAGACACTCATAAGCCTGGTGAAATGCCCTATGTATGCCAGGTTTGCAGCTACAGATCATCCACATTTTTTGCAGATGTGGATGCACATTTCAGAGCATACCATGGTAACACTAAGAATTTGCTTTGCCCATTTTGTCTCAGAATTTTTAAAACTGCAGCACCATACAGACGTCATTATAGAGGGCACTGGGAAAAGAGTTTTCACCAGTGTTCCAAATGTCGGCTACAGTTTTTAACTTTCAAAGAGAAAATGGAGCACAAGACCCAATGTCATCAAATGCTTAAGAAGCCTAAGCAGCTAGAAGGATTATCTCCTGAAACAAAAGTTGTTATTCAGGTATCACTGGAACCCCTTCAACCAGGATTGGTGGAAGTAGCATCCATTACTGTGAACACATCTGGTTCTGAATCACCACCCCCCAAATCTAAAAGTCGGAGGTCAAGAAAAGAAAAAAAAAGTTAATTCTACTTTGAGTAAGTCTGAAGCAAGTATATCAGTCAAAGTTAAAAACCCCTTAAAAACAGAAAAATTAATTATAGCATTATTCAGTAATATCAAATATAGGGAAACCGATGGGTAATTTCTGTGTTTTTGTTTTAAATACAGGAAGTACAGTTCTCTTTGATCTGCATATTGAGATGTTACCTAAAAATCTGTTATCTGTTTTTCATATAATTGTCGTAGCATGTGTGTGAGAGAGAATGAGAGAAACGGAGAAAGGAAAACTAACAACCTATTTTGCTATTTCATGCTACTTGTAAGTTCCAAAGCTCTACTATACAAATCATGTGTGGAGTGTTTTAGCAACGTAATTTTCAGCTGTTTTCATGCCTTGAAGATCTCAGTATCAACTATATAGCCAGATTTGAATGTCTT
>NW_024079106.1:0-1181 GCF_014754425.2 Oryx dammah
GGAAACGGGCCTCATTTCACCTGGAGGGGAGAACCTCGTGGATTTTCTCGAGTTGTGGCGGGACCTTCTCGAGTTACGACATTGAGGCCTAGGACCCTCCCTTGTGGCCTCAGGAAAGGCCAGTCCCGATGCGAGTTGCGAGCGGCCTGTCGGGAATCCTCTAAATTCCGTGCCATGTCCTATGTCCTCTTCTGGAGTCTATTACAGAATCTGAAGTTTCATCTCCTCTGCTGACATGGATCTTGGGGTACTTCCGGAGGCTCCACAGGGGAGTCTGTTCTAGTCTCGAGGGGGACATGCACGTCAGCATTCCTCACTAGCTGGAGCAGCCGAGGCAGGCTTCCCGTCGCCTTGATACAGGGATCTGCGTCATTCCATGGAGGCTTTCCCACGAGGGTTTCCCACAGGGCTGTCACACGTGCCACTGTGGTGTGAGTCGATCCTCGGTGTGCAAGTCTACGCAGTGCAAGGGAATCAGGTTCTTCTGCAGTGGACTGACATATTTTGTGCACATTGGAATGGTGGCCGCACCGCTGGAGTTCCTCTCGAATGTCCTGTGGAGAGCGCCTCCTCCGAGATGCGCCGGGAAAGCCAGGAATCCTTTCCTGACCAAGCAGGGAATGGAACCATCATCTAGAGCTATGAGAAGGAAACCGGGCTCCTCTTGATGTAGGCGGGACCCTCGGGGTTGCTCTCCAGTGGAGGCGCGTATGTAGGGGAACTTCTTGATTTGCAGCACGTGTGTGAATGAACCTTTCGAAGATCAAGAGGGAAGGTGTGATTTGCCTCGAGACGCCTCAGCGGAAACGGGCCTCCTTTCACCTGGAGGGGAGAACCTCGTGGATTTTCTCGAGTTGTGGCGGGACCTTCTCGAGTTACAACGTTGACCTCTGGGACCCTCCTTTGTGGCCTCAGGAGAGGATTCTCCATGCAAGATGCGAGTAGCCTGTCGGGAATCCTCTGCATTCTGTGCCATGGCCTAAGTCCTCGTCTGGAGACTATGACGGAACCTAAAGTTTCCTCTCCACTGCAGACATGGTTCTTGGGGTATTTCCAGAGGCAACCACAGGGGAATCTGTCCTAATCTCGAGTGGGGACATGCACGTCTGCATTCCTCACGAGCTGGAGCAGCCGAGGCAGGCTTTCTGTCGCCTTGATACCTTGATCTGCGGCATTCCATG
>NW_024079107.1:0-1181 GCF_014754425.2 Oryx dammah
GTTTTTCTTTTTTCCTCTCTGATTCATTTATTTCTACCATTCTGTCTTCTATTTCACTAATCCTATCTTCTGCCTCCGTTATTCTATTATTTGTTGCCTCCAGAGTGTTTCTGATCTCATTTATTGCATTATTCATTGTATATTGACTCTTTTTTATTTCTTCTAGGTCCTTATTGAACCTTTCTTGCATCTTCTCAATCCTTGTCTCTAGGGTATTTATCTGTGATTCCATTTTGACTTCAATATTTTGGATCATTTTCACTATCAATATTCGGAATTCTTTCTCAGGTAGATTCCCTATCTCTTCCTCTTTTGTCTGGTTTGGTGGGCATTTCTCCTGCTCCTTTACCTGTTGGGTATTCCTCTGTCTCTTCATCTTGGTTATATTGCTGCGTTTGGAATGGCCTTTTTATATTCTGGTAATTTGTGGAGTTCTCTTTATTGTGGAGCTTCCTCACTGTGGGTGGGGTTGTATCAGTGGCTTGTCCAGGTTTCCTGGTTAGGGAAGCTTGTGTTGGAGGACTGGTGGGTGGAGCTGGGTTTCTTCTCTCTGGAGTGCAGTGGAGTGACCAGTAATGGGTTATGAGACGTCTAAAGTTTTGGAGTAACTTTGAACTGCCTGTATATTGAAGCTCAGGGGTGTGTTCCTGTGTTGCTGGAGAATTTGTGTGATATGTCTTGCTCTGGAACTTGTTGGCCCTTGGGTGGAGCTTTGTTTCAGTGTAGGTTTGGAGGCATTTGATGAGCTCCTATTGCTTAATGTTCCCTGAATTCAGGAGTTCTCTGATGTTCTCAAGCTTTGGACTTAAGCCTCCTGCTTCTGGTTTTCGGTTTTATTTTTACAGTGGTCTCTAGACTTCTCCATCTATACAGCACCAATGATATAGTATCTAGGCTAAAGATGAAAGGTTTCTCCACATTGAGGGGCACCCAGAGAGGTTCACTGGGTTACATGGAGAAGAGAAGAGGGAGGGGGTAGTTAGAGGTGACTGGAATGAGATGCGGTGAGAACAAAAGAGGAGAGAGCAAGCTAGTCAATAGTCACTTCCTTATGTGCGCTCCTTAGTCTGGACCTCTCAGCGGTATTTACGGAGTTATACAGGGGAGAGGAGAGAGAGGAAGTAGACAGAGGTGGCCAGGAGGGTAAGAGAGAGGAATGAAAAGGAGAGAGACAGGTCCAG
>NW_024079108.1:0-1181 GCF_014754425.2 Oryx dammah
AATCTAATCACACTAGGACCACAGCCATCTCTAACTCAATGAAACTAAGCCATGCCCGCAGGGCAACCCAAGACGGGTGGGTCATGGTGGAGAGGTCTGACAGAATGTGGTCCACTGGAGAAGGGAATGGTAAACCATTTCAGTTTCCTAGCCTTGAGAACCCCATGAACAGTATGAAAAGGCAAAATGATAGGATACTGAAAGAGGAACTCCCCAGGTCAGTAGGTACCCAACATGCTACTGGAGATCAGTGGAGAAATAACTGCAGAAAGAATGAAGGGATGGAGCCAAAGCAAAAACAATGCCCAGCTGTGGATGTGACTGGTGATAGAAGCAAGGTCCGTTGCTGTAAAGAGCAATATTGCATAGGAACCTGGAATGTCAGGTCCATGAATCAAGCAAATTGGAAGTGGTCAAACTTGACATGGCAAGAGTGAACGTCGACATTCTAGGAATCAGCGAACTAAAATGGACCGGAATGGGTGAATTTAACTCAGATGACCATTATATCTACTACTGTGGGCAGGAATCCCTCAGAAGAAACGGAGTAGCCATCACGGTCAACAAAAGAGTCCGAAATGCAGTACTTGGATGCAATCTCAAAAACGACAGAATGATCTCTGTTAGTCTCCAAGGCAAACCATTCAATATCACAGTTATCCAAGTCTATGCCCCAACCAGTAACGCTGAAGAAGCTGAAGTTGAACGGTTTTATGAAGACCTACAAGACCTTTTAGAACTAACACCCAGAAAAGATGTCCTTTTCATTCTAGGGGACTGGAATGCAAAAGTAGGAAGTCAAGAAACACCTGGAGTAACAGGCAAATTTGGCCTTGGAATGCGGAATGAAGCAGGGCAAAGACTAATAGAGTTTTGCCAAGAAAATGCACTGGTCATAGCAAACACCATCTTTCAACAACACAAGAGAAGACTCTACACATGGACATCACCAGATGGTCAACAGCGAAATCAGATTGATTATATTCTTTGCAGCCAAAGATGGAGAAGCTCTATACAGTCAACAAAAACAAGACCAGGAGCTGACCGTGGCTCAGATCATGAACTCCTTATTACCAAATTCAGACTCAAATTGAAGAAAGTAGGGAAAACCACTACACCATTCAGGTATGACCTAAATCAAATCCCTTATGATTATACAGTGGAAGTGAGAAATAGATTTA
>NW_024079109.1:0-1181 GCF_014754425.2 Oryx dammah
TACAACGTGTACACGTGTGACTTGTGTAATCACAGCACTGTGTACAACATGTATGTGTGCAACTTGTGTAGTCATGGCACCGTGTACAATGTGCATCAAACTTGGATTTGTCTCTGAAAATGATAAAGGTTGCAGACTAGTTGTGACAGGAGCCGGGGGACTGTGGTGACAGGGTGGGCGGTGAGACCCGGGGCAGCGAGGTGCAGTCCCCGTAGCGGTGATTCTGCCAGTCGGGAATCTGCCCTTGACCCTGCGGCCCTGCGCTTGGATGGGATAAGCCTTCCCAGGTGAAGCCTGAGTGGTGGACTCAGCATCTGCTAGGGCCACATTTCTGTAGGGGGAGGAAGAGACTCAAACAGGCTGGCCTCAGGCCCTGCAGCCTCATCTGACTTGCTCTGGAAATGTGAGTCCCCTAAGGAGGCCTGGACTCGGGGCTGGCCAGGTCTGGGAAACAGCACGGGCCCTGACTTACATGGTGCATTTTTTCCCTTCCGGTTTAAAAAAATTGTGGTAAAATACACAGAACATTAAATTGGCCATCTCCACCATTTTCAAGTGTCCAGTTCAATGGTATTAAGTCCTTCCTACTGTTGTACAGCTGTCCCCACTGCCCATCTCATGCCCGCTCCCCTATCCCTGGCCGCCACCATACTTTCTGTCTCTGTGAACTGGACCTCTATAGGACTGGCATATAGTCACTACTGATACTATGCATAGAACAGATAACTAATGAGAACCTACTTATAGCACAGGGAACTCTACTCACTGCTCTGCAGTGACCGAAATGGGAAGGAAATCAGAAAATAGGGGATGTACGTGTACATATGGCGGATTCACTTTGCTGTACAGCAGAGACTGACACAGCAGTGTAAAGCATCTATATTCCAATAAAGTTGCAGAAAAGAGAGAGAAAATAGTACCCGGCTGTTTCTGCTGTCACACTGGTCACTCAGGGCCCCCTCAAACCCCCCTGAGCGTTGGGCTGCCTCTGAGAGGAAGCCTTCCTAGAATACCCCGGGGCTCACCCTAGTTCCACTCTGCAGTGAAGACCCAAGGGGATGAATGTCACGGCATCGGTAGCTTAACTTAAACCCGGGTCTGGTTGGGTGAGAGACTGGAGAACCCACCCCGTGCTCCTTAGAGACATGCAGAGGTTTAATCCCTGCATCCTGATAGCATGA
>NW_024079111.1:0-1180 GCF_014754425.2 Oryx dammah
AAATCCTCATAATTTTTTTCATAATTCACTTTTTGTAAGAGTGAAACTTTTGCTAACAGCCACATACACACTCCCGTTGCACAGGAAGGCTATGAGTGGGAGGGACAAAAAATGAGGATGTACTTTCCTGGGTGGAGTTGTTTCTATACAAACAGTGTGAGACATTATTTTGCACTAGGTTAGTATGAGTGGAGGCTTCTCCTACTATAGGAGGATATCATGTACATGTATAGAGGGTATCCCTACAGGGGTTATCATTTGACAGACCAGAGATTCTTATGGATTTGTGCCAGATTTCAAGTTTCCTTTGCAAATTTAGACATAAATGTTCATAGTTCTTTGATGGTAGAGAATTGTTGATGGAATGCTCTGAGTCACATATTCTTCCATTGTTACTAGAAAAGTCTCCCTCTCAATTTTTTCCTTTAAAATATCTGTATAAATGCAAACTTTGGAGGAACACTTAGCCATGCACAGACAAGTCAAAGGTGGAGGTAATAAAACTTGAATTTCTGTGTTTGATGTTAAGAGATTATATAGTTTATATTTGATGACTTCAATGATATAAGAGAATTGCATCTGGGGGCTTATTTGGAGTAAGTGGACAAATATAATGTTTGAAGAAGGTGGAAAAGGTTTTATAGTAGCTGGGAGGAAGGAGAATGGCAAAGGGAGCTGATGAAGGCAAGTGTGAAGTTCTCGGAGCAGCACTGAGGGGCCAAGTGTGGTGTGAAGGATGCTACGTGTGCCTAAGGACACAGGATGTGCACACAGCAAGAGACCAGACAAGGATATGTCTTTACTATATTTAATATCTTTACTCACATTGGCCTTCTAGTTAATAATTTTCTTGGAATTATCACACACTTATTCTTCCTTGTAAATTTTAAAATCAAGTAGAAAATAAGATATACTATATCTCAGAAGTCTCTATCCTGATATGTATAAGACTTTATTGATTATTCAGCATATATTTGAATATTTCACATGTATCAGGGTATATAAAACAGGATACAAGAAATACCTTTTTCTTGTTCTTTCTAAATTTTTAATCTCATAGAATTAATATAACAATATCAATAACCTCATATATGCAGACCACCCTAATGGCAAAAAGTGAATAGGAACAGAGGAGAGCCTCTTGATGAAAGTGGAAGAGAAGAGTGAAAAAGCTGGCTTG
>NW_024079112.1:0-1180 GCF_014754425.2 Oryx dammah
TCTCCAGAAGAACCTGATTTCCCTGCACTTCCTCGACATGCACGCCGAGGATCGACTCACACCACAGTGGCACATGTGACAGCCCTGTCGCAAGCCTCGGGGGAAAGACTCCATAGAATGGCACAGATCCCTGTATCAAGGCGCCGGGAAGCCTGCCACGGCAGCTCCAGCTCGTGAGGAAAGCGGACGTGCATGTCCCCACTCGAGACGAGGACTGACTCCCCTGTGGAGCCCTAGAAGGACCACAAATCCAAATCAGCACTGGAGGGAATCCTCAGGTTAAGTCACAGACTCCACACGAGGTCTTAGGCCCCAGCACCAACTGCAGAGGAATGCCGACAGGCCCTTCGCAAATCGCATGTAGTCTGGCCCGACCTGAGGCCACAAGTGTGAGTCCCAGAGGTCCCCGTCGTAACTCGAGAAGGTCCCGCCTCAACTCGAGAAAGTCGAGTAGGTTCTCCCCTCCAGGAGAGATGAGGCCCTTTTCTGCTGAGGCGTCTCGAGGCAAACCACCCCCTCCCTCTTGAACTTCGAAAGGGTCCTTCACACCCTTGCTGCAACTCAAGAAGTTCCCCGACATACCCGCCTCCACTCGAGAGGAACACCGAGGATCCCGCCCACATCAAGAGGAGCCCCGTTTCCTCCTCAAAGCTCGAGATGAGGGTTCCTTTCCCTGCTTCGTCTGGAAAGGACTCCCGGCTTTGCTGTCGCATCTCGGAGGCGGCACTCTCCACAGGAAAGTCGAGAGGAACTCCAGGGTTCGGGCCACCATTCCCAATGTGCACAAAATGTCTCAGTCCTCTCCAGAAGAACCTGATTTCCCTGCACTTCCTCGACAGGCACGCCGAGGATCGGCTCACACCACAGTGGCACATGTGACAGCCCTGTCGCAAGCCTCGGAGGAAAGACTCCATAGAATGGCACAGATCCCTGTATCAAGGCGCTAGGAAGCCTGCCACGGCTGCTCCAGCTCGGGAGGAAAGCGGATGTGCATGTCCCCACTCGAGACGAGGAGTGACTCCACTGTGGAGCCCCCAGAAAGACCCCAAGATGCATGTCCGCACTGGAGAGGAATCCTCAGGTTCCGTCCTAGACTCCACTCGAGGTCTTAGGCCCGGGCACCGACTGTAGACTAATCCCGACAGGCCCCTCGAAACTCGCATGGAGACTGGCCTGTCCT
>NW_024079115.1:0-1180 GCF_014754425.2 Oryx dammah
TTTGACCTATTGACCCCAGGCCTATTTGGGGAGGGGTTAGGGTAGGGTTGTTTCCAAACTGTCAAGGGCTACAGCAGTTTGAGCACTCTCAGAGGGAAGGGAAGAGCCACTGGATGGATTTTAACTGTTGTTTGGCTGCACAGTCTCAGCACTGCACAGATGGATCTGGCTCCCAGGGCCCCTGGGTGGGGTGTGCAGCAGTCACACCCAAGTGTGACTCTGCACCAAGAATGTTCCCAACAGACGTAGGTTCCCTCGAGCTCTGCTACCCAGTACAGACATGTGGATGTGGTTTTGGCTTTCCCCTGTGTGTTTGGGCTCCCTCCCACACCACCAGCGCAGGGGCACCAGCCTCTGAAAAAAGACTTCCAGGAAGCACTTGGCACCCAGGTCTGGAAGCCGCCTGGGCAGCATGCGGGGAAGCGAAGCTCCTTGGGGGAAGAAGAGGCAGCCCACCGCCATGTGTTTGCAAGCCTTTCTTGGCAAGCATCGTCTGCGCTTCCACAACGGCAGAATTCCACCTCTGCTCAGAGTCCCGATATGGCCGACACACGGCTGAGATGTTGCTTTGCCCTTGGCGAGCCTTGCCAAGATTTTCCTCAATTCGAGCGTTCATGTCCAGAAAGGAGCAGACTGCGGGAATGTGGGAGACGTGCCTGGACCCTTCCTGGCCTCAGCTCCGCTTCTGCCTTGCTTTTCGACCTAGGTCTCAGGCCTATTGGAGAGGGGTTAGGGTACAGTGGTTTCCACACTGCTAAGGGCTACAGCAGTTTGAGCGCTGTCAGAGGGAAGGGAAGAGCCAATGGATGAATTCTCAAAATGTTACCTGGCCGCACAGACTCAGCACTGCACGGATGGAATCCGGCTACGAGGGCCCCTGGTTGGGGTGTGCAGCAGTCACACCCAGAGTGTGACTCCATTTGGGCCAAGAAAGTTCCCAAAAGACATATGTTCTCTCACACTCTGCTACGAGCTGAAATGTGTGGATGTGGTTTTGGCCTTCCCCTGTGTGTTTGGGCTCCCTCCCACAGACCAGGGCAGGGGCACCAGCACCTGAGAAATGACCTCCAGGTATCACTTGGCGCCAAGGCATGGAAGACGCCTGCACAGCATGCGGGGAAGCGAGGATCCTTGGGGGAAGAAGAGGCAGCCCACCAGCGTGTGTTTGCAAGCCTTTCTT
>NW_024079116.1:0-1180 GCF_014754425.2 Oryx dammah
GTTAATGCTACATACTTTATGACTCCAACTATATGAAATAGTAGAGTAAAAACTATGGAGACTGTAAAAAAGATCAATGGTTGGCAGGGGTTGCGGAGAGAAAAAACAATTAAGCAGGGTTGGCACAAAACTTCAGTTTACAAAAACACAATATCCACAAAGCACAATAAAATGAGATATGCCTGTATACTTTTCCGTTCAGTTCAGTCACTCAGTCGTGTCCGACTCTTTGTGACCCCATGGACTGCAGCACACCAGGCCTGCCTGTCCATCACCAACTCCCGGAGTTTACCAAAACTCATGTCCATTGAGTCAGTGATGCCATGCAACTATCTCATCCTCTGTCGTCCCATTCTCCTCCCGCCTTCAATCTTTACCAGCATCAGGGTCTTATCAAATGAGTCAGTTCTTCGCATCACGCGGCCAAAGTATTGGAGTTTGAGCAAGCTCTTGGCAATGTGATGGACAAGGCATGCTGCAGTCCATGGGGTTGCAAAGAGTTGGACATGACTGAGTGACTGAACAGCAAAGCATTGAAGGCATGCTAAACACTGAGCCAGTATGCAAACAGAGGTGTTTATTTTTTTCTTGCTGTTTGTTTGGGTATGTTTTTGTTTTGTCTCCAGGCAAAAAAAATCAACGCATAAACTTACCATAAGATAAAGGACACATTTCTGAGAGCACATACCACTAATAGTTTTACAGAAAATGGTAGAAAAGTGCTAGGCATATAACTGAAACCCACAGGAACCAAGCAAAACAAGCCCTGAGCACGAGACAGTATATGATTTCAAGAGTTATCTTATTATAACATTCAAAATGTCCAATTTTCCACAAAAAATTTAAAAAACTTGCAAAGAAACAAGAAAATATGACCCATTCACAGAAGAATTAATAGAAACTCCCTGTGAGGAATAAACTCATAGAAGTTATTCAGCAAGGCCTTTAATTCAACTGGCTTAAATATGTTCAAAATACTAAAGGAAGTCATGGACAAAAATTGTATAACTCCAGGGGAATGATATTCCTCAAAAGTGTACACCTCTAAAGAGATGCAGATTATAGAAAGGGATCAAACTAACTCTAGGTTAAAAATTACAATACTGGAAATGAATTCACTAAGAATTTCAACATCAGATTTGAGCAGTCAGAGTTGAAAGTCACCAAACTTGAAAACAAG
>NW_024079117.1:0-1180 GCF_014754425.2 Oryx dammah
CATCAGTGGCAGCTCCCAAAATGCTTCAGTGCCAGACTCAAAATGTAGGCTCAGGCCTGATATTAGTGGTCATGAACATGGGAAGCGCTTAGCCTCGTTCCATGAAGGACCAGACATTTTGGCGCAGGGTTGTCTGTCAGTGTTTGCAAGTGGGAAGAAGCTAGCCTGGTTCAGTGCAGACACCAATACGTGGGTTCAGAAGTATTTTTCGTGGCCCTGAAGAAGGGCAGGACCCAGCCTGGTCCGGGTGAGCACCGTAATGAGCTTCAGGAGTATCTGTCGGGGTGGAAGAAGGGCAGGACCCAGCCTGGTTCAGTGCAGCGACTGGGAGAGAGGCTCGGGAGTGTTTGCAAGGGTCTTTCACAAGTCCTGGACCCAGCCTGGGTCAGTGCACGTCCTTTAATGTCAATTCAGGAGTATCCGTTGAGGCTTTAATTTTGCAGATAGTAACCTGGTTCAGTACACGGACTGAGATGATAGCTCAGGAGTATTTCATCATCTTGAAGAAGGGCAGGACAGAGCATGGACCGTGTAGGTATTGAAATGTGGTCTTGGAGGCATTTGTTGGGGTCTTGGACAAAGGAAGGTCGAGCCATGT
This sequence comes from Oryx dammah, assembly GCF_014754425.2. Taxonomy (NCBI): domain Eukaryota; kingdom Metazoa; phylum Chordata; class Mammalia; order Artiodactyla; family Bovidae; genus Oryx; species Oryx dammah. The sequence goes on from NW_024079117.1 coordinate 599, forward strand.
TCAGTGCATCGAGCACGATGCTGGGTTGGGAATGTTTCCTATGGGGAATGACCAGGGCAGGACACACCCTAGTTCAGAGTCAGAGAGCGAGTTGAGGGCTCAGGATTGTAGGTCGCTGGTCTGAATATGGTCAGGACTAGCCAGAGTCAGAGAGAGGCTAAGCAGTATTGGCTGGCACCTTGAACAAGAGCAGGACTCATCCTAGGTCAGTTTAAAGACCATGTAGTGGGCTCAGGAATGTTTGTCGTGGCATGACTAAAGGCAGGGTCCAACCTGCGTGAGTTCTGGGAGTGAGATATGGGCTCAAGTTGTTGATCAGGGCATGGAACTGGTTTAAGACCCAGCAGAATTCAGTTTAGGGACCACGATGTGGGCCCAGGAGTGATTGCCTGGGGCGTGAAAAAGGCCAGGACCCAGTCTGGATCAGAAGAGGGACCGAAATGTGGGCCCTGGAATATTTGTCGAGTGCTTGGTCAAGTACAAGGCCCATAGTGGCTCCATGCAGGGACGATATGTGGCCTCATGCATTTTTCTAGGGTCTGAACAAGCACAGGACAAGCCTGTGTCAATGAAGGGACCTAA
>NW_024079118.1:0-519 GCF_014754425.2 Oryx dammah
CAGACAACAGGTGTGGCCTTGTTTTCTGAGACTGACCGTCCGCACAGGCCAGCGCCTCCTACGAGTGTTCTCTGGGCTCCCCTTCACCAACACCATGCCCTACTCCTGCAGCGCTGCTCGGCTCACAGCCTGGAGCTGGGGACGAGCCCCACGGGGAGGCTTCAGGACGCACACAGCTCAGCCGACCTGCTGACTCAGCTTCCCCTGCAAGCTGGCGCGTGACAGTGTCCCCCAAGGGGAAGAGGAAAGACGGCATTTAGAGCAGGAGGCACGTGGTGCCCAAGGGGAGTCCCCGCACGCCCAGGGCACTGCAGTGACCAACAGGGACGCGGTGGCCTTGGCCTCCACTCCTCATGGAGCATGTCCAGCACCTGGTGAGCCCGCAGTGCTCTCCCTGGGAGTTTCCACAGAACGTGAAAATCTGAGATTCACCAACCCTCAAAAATTCTCTGAAAGTGGATGCACTGGCTGCGTAAATTTAGCAACGAAAAGAATATCTTTGAGACAAATTGGGGCTTA
>NW_024079118.1:619-1179 GCF_014754425.2 Oryx dammah
AAGATGGCCGTGGGAGCTTCTTCCCATCAAATGCTCCACATGTGGCACCACCCAGACAACAGGTGTGGCCTTGTTTTCTGAGACTGACCGTCCGCACAGCCCGGCGCCTCCTACGAGTGTTCTCTGGGCTCCCCTTCACCAACACCATGCCCTACTCCTGCAGCGCTGCTCGGCTCACAGCCTGGAGCTGGGGACGAGCCCCACGGGGAGGCTTCAGGACGCACACAGCTCAGCCGACCTGCTGACTCAGCTTCCCCTGCAAGCTGGCGCGTGATAGTGTCCCCCAAGGGGAAGAGGAAAGACGGCATTTAGAGCAGGAGGCACGTGGTGCCCAAGGGGAGTCCCCGCACGCCCAGGGCACTGCGGTGACCAACAGGGACGCGGTGGCCTTGGCCTCCACTCCTCATGGAGCATGTCCAGCACCTGGTGAGCCCGCAGTGCTCTCCCTGGGAGTTTCCACAGAACGTGAAAATCTGAGATTCACCAACCCTCAAAAATTCTCTGAAAGTGGATGCACTGGCTGCGTAAATTTAGCAACGAAAAGAATATCTTTGAGACAA
>NW_024079119.1:0-1179 GCF_014754425.2 Oryx dammah
TTATGTAGTGGCCTTCTTTGTCTCTTTTCACAGCCTTTGTTTTAAAGTCTATTTTATCGGATATGAGTATTGCCACTCCTGCTTTCTTTTGGTCTCTATTTGCATGGAATATCTTTTTCCAACCCTTCACTTTCAGTCTGTATGTGTCCCTTGTTTTGAGGTGGGTCTCTTGTAAGCAGGGTTCTTGTTTTTGTATCCAATCGGCCAGTCTTTGCCTTTTGGTTGGGGCATTCAATCCATTTACGTTTAAGGTAATTATTGATAAGTATGATCCCGTTGCCATTTGTTTTATTATTTTGGGTTCGGGTTTATACTCCCTTTTTGTGTTTCCTGTCTAGAGAATATCCTTTAGAATTTGTTGGAGAGCTGGTTTGGTGGTGCTGAATTCTCTCAGCTTTTGCTTGTCTGTAAAGCTTTTGATTTCTCCTTCATATTTGAATGAGATCCTTGCTGGGTATAGTAATCTGGGCTGTAGGTTATTTTCTTTCATCACTTTAAGTATGTCTTGCCATTCCCTCCTGGCCTGAAGAGTTTCTATTGAGAGATCAGCTGTTATCCTTATGGGAATCCCCTTGTGTGTTATTTGTTGTTTTTCCCTTGCTGCTTTTAATAGTTGTTCTTTGTGTTTGATCTTTGTTAATTTGATTAATATGTGTCTTGGGGTGTTTCGCCTTGGGTTTATCCTATTTGGGACTCTCTGGGTTTCTTGGACTTGGGTGATTATTTCCTTCCCCATTTTAGGGAAGTTTTCAACTATTATCTCCTCAAGGATTTTCTCATGGTCTTTCTTTTTGTCTTCTTCTTCTGGGACTCCTATAATTCGAATGTTGGAGCGTTTCATATTGTCCTGGAGGTCTCTGAGATTGTCCTCATTTCTTTTAATTCGTTTTTCTTTTTTCCTCTCTGATTCATTTATTTCTACCATTCTGTCTTCTATTTCACTAATCCTATCTTCTGCCTCCTTATTCTATTATTTGTTGCCTCCAGAGTGTTTCTGATCTCATTTATTGCATTATTCATTGTATATTGACTCTTTTTTATTTCTTCTAGGTCCTTATTGAACCTTTCTTGCATCTTCTCAATCCTTGTCTCTAGGGTATTTATCTGTGATTCCATTTTGACTTCAAGATTTTGGATCATTTTCACTATCAATATTCGGAATTCTTTCTCAGGTAGATT
>NW_024079120.1:0-1179 GCF_014754425.2 Oryx dammah
CTCATCAGGCTAGTTCTGGAACATGATTTGGGACATTATTCCTAGAAGATATAAAACAAGGACCAGGGTGATGGGAATTCACTGAAGTTCACACTCATTCTTTTCAACATCTTTTGGTCCTTATTTTACAGATGAGGAAACGGAGATTCAGAAGAATCAAGGCCATCATTTTTGCTGTTCATCATATATTTTTCAGCTTCCCTTTTAAGTGCTGTTCTACTCCCTTGGTATTAACTATATTTACATAATTTACTTCAGTAAATAAATTATGAGAAGTGATACATGTTACGTATGGGTGGAAGCTCTGAGAGTCAACGCACAATTTACCATGCTCTCTTTCTTTGTGCTTCAGCATCATTCCAAGTGATGGAAACTTGATTCAGTTAAATGCTAGAATAAGGATGACATAGAGCACAGCCCTGTCTGACCTTCAGTGGACAGGTAGCAACATGCAAGAGAGAAAACGTCCTTGTTTTAAGCCACTGGGTTTTCAGATTGTTTGTTAACCCAACTTGACCTTGATCATACTGATTCATTTAGATGCCATTCATTCATGCACTTATTTATCCAACAAATAATTAGTGAATATCGACTCTGCCAGATATGGGCTAGATACTACAAAAGCAAATCATGGTCCTTATTGTTATAACCTCTGATACTTTGTCCACCAAAGTCATGCAGTTAATAAAATGAGTAAGTTGGGTTTCATACTTAAACCATTGGATTCCAGATTTTGTCCTCTGAAATGCTACATTCTACTATCTCAAATAGAAATTTCTAGAGTAGTTTGCAAATGACTTTAAAAAACATCTTTCAAAAAAAATAAATAAATAAAAAATAAAAAACATCTTTCAGGGGCTAGGTCTTGTCTAGCTTAGCATAGTGAGCTAAATTCTTAATGTGTTGTCAGTTGAGTTGTAATGGACAAAGTAAATACATTGACTTACCATCAAACAGAAACTGAACAAGATGCCAAAATTTTGGCCTTGTTTTAGGGAGATGGCATTCGTCATGTTTTCTGGGTGTCTAGCATCTTTTAAATTTCCTATTATGTTTACAGGATTTTCCCTCTTGCGGGTTCTGTGCAACAAGAATACAGAAACGTATAACAATTCTCCACCAAGCACATTCACCCCCTCTCATTCGGGGGGCTGTAATTCAGACTGTAATTCAGAAATG
>NW_024079121.1:0-1178 GCF_014754425.2 Oryx dammah
GAAAATGATCCAAAATCTTGAAATCAAAATGGAATCACAGATAAATACCCTAGAGACAAGGATTGAGAAGATGCAAGAAAGGTTTAACAAGGACCTAGAAGAAATAAAAAAGAATCAATATACAATGAATAATGCAATAAATGAGATCAGAAACACTCTGGAGGCAACAAATAGTAGAATAACGGAGGCAGAAGATAGGATTAGTGAAATAGAAGATAGAATGGTAGAAATAAATGAATCAGAGAGGAAAAAAGAAAAACGAATTAAAAGAAATGAGGACAATCTCAGAGACCTCCAGGACAATATGAAATGCTACAACATTCGAATTATAGGAGTCCCAGAAGAAGAAGACAAAAAGAAAGACCATGAGAAAATCCTTGAGGAGATAATAGTTGAAAACTTCCCTAAAATGGGGAAGGAAATAATCACCCAAGTCCAAGAAACCCAGAGAGTTCCAAATAGGATAAACCTACGGCAAAACACCCCAAGACACATATTAATCAAATTAACAAAGATCAAACACAAAGAACAACTATTAAAAGCAGCAAGGGAAAAACAAATAACACACAAGGGGATTCCCATAAGGATAACAGCTGATCTCTCAATAGAAACTCTTCAGGCCAGGAGGGAATGGCAAGACATACTTAAAGTGATGAAAGAAAATAACCTACAGCCCAGATTACTATACCCAGCAAGGATCTCATTCAAATACGAAGAAGAAATCAAAAGCTTTACAGACAAGCAAAAGCTGAGAGAATTCAGCACCACCAACCAGCTCTCCAACAAATTCTAAAAGATATTCTCTAGACAGGAAACACAAAAAGGGTGTATAAACCCGAACCCAAAATAATAAAGTAAATGGCAACGGGATCATACTTATCAATAATTACATTAAACGTAAATGGATTGAATGCCCCAACCAAAAGGCAAAGACTGGCCGAATGGATACAAAAACAAGAACCCTCTATATGCTGCTTACAAGAGACCCACCTCAAAACAAGGGACACATACAGACTGAAAGTGAAGGGTTGGAAAAAGATATTCCATGCTAATAGAGACCAAAAGAAAGCAGGAGTGGCAATACTCATATCCGATAAAATAGACTTTAAAACAAAGGCTGTGAAAAGAGACAAAGAAGGCCACTACATAATGATCAAAGGATCAATCCAAGAAGAAGA
>NW_024079122.1:0-1178 GCF_014754425.2 Oryx dammah
GCTGAGTTTTCCAAATTTGCTGGCATATTGAGTGCAACACTTTCACAGCATCATCTTTCAGGATTTGAAATAGCTCAACTGGAATTCCATCACCTCCACTAGCTTTGTTTGTAGTGATGATTCCTTAGGCCCACTTGACTTCACGTTCCAGGATGTCTGGCTCTAGGGGAGTGTTCATACCATCGTGATAATCTGGGTCATGAAGATCTTTTTTGTACAGTTCCTCTGTGTATTCTTGCCACTTCTTCTTAATATCTTCTGCTTCTGTTAGATCCATACCATTTCTGTCCTTTATTGAGCCCATTTTTTCATGAAATATTCCCTTGGTATCTCTAATTTTCTTGAAGAGCTCTCTAGTCTTTCCCATTCTATTGTTTTCCTCTATTTCTTTGCACTGATCACTGAGGAAGGGTTTCTTATCTCTCCTTCCTATTCTTTGGAACTCTGTATTCAAATGGGTATATCTTTCCTTTTCTCCCTTACCTTTCCTTTCTCTTCTTTTCACAACTGTGTGTAAGGCCTCCTCAGACAGCCATTTTTGCCTTTTTTGGATTTCTTTTTCTTGCGGATGGTCTTAATCACTGCCTCCTGTACAATGTCACAAACTTCCATCCATAGTTCTTCAGGCGCTCTGTCTATCAGATCTAGTCCCTTGAATCTATTTCTCACTTCCACTATATAATCATAAGGAATTTGATTTAGGTGATACCTGAGTGGTCTAGTGGTTTTCCCTACTTTCTTCAATTTAAGTCTGAATTTGGCAATAAGGAGTTCATGATCTGAGCCACAGTCAGCTCCTTGTCCTGTTTTTGCTGACTGTATAGAGCTTCTCCATCTTTGGCTGCAAAGAATATAATCAATCTGATTTCAGTATTGACCATCTGGTGATGCCCACGTGTAGAGTCTTCTCTTGTGTTGTTGGAAGAGGGTGTTTGCTATGACCATTGTGTTCTTTTGGCAAAACTCTATTAGCCTTTGCCCTGCTTCATTCTGTACTCCAAGGCCAAATTTGCCTGTTACTCCAGGTATTTCCTGACTTTCTACTTTTGCATTCCAGTCCCCTATAATGAAAAGGACATCTTTTTTGGGTGTTAGTTCTAGAAGGTCTTGTAGGTCTTCACAGAACCACTCAAGTTCAGCTTCTTCAGTATTACTGGTTGGGGCATAGATTTGGATTA
>NW_024079123.1:0-1178 GCF_014754425.2 Oryx dammah
ATTTTACTTTACAATTCTGTATTGGTTTGCCATACATTGACATGAATCCACCACGGGTGTACATGCGTTCCCAAACATGAACCCCCCTCCCACCCCCCTCCCCACAACATCTCTCTGGGTCATCCCCGTGTACCAGCCCCAAGCGTGCCATATCCTGCATCGGACATAGACCGGCAATTCGATTCTTACATGATATTATACATGTTTCAATGCCATTCTCCCAAATCATCCCACCCTCTCCCTCTCCCACTGAGTCCAAAAGTCCGCTATACACATCTGTGTCTTTTTTGCCATCCTGCATACAGGGTCATCATTGCCATCCTTCTAAATTCCATATATATGTGTTAGTATACTGTATTGGTGTTTTTCTTTCTGGCTTACTTCACTCTGTATAATCGGCTCCAGTTTCATCCACCTCATCAGAACTGATTCAAATGTATTCCTTTAACGGCTGAGTAATACTCCATTGTGTATATGTACCACAGCTTTCTTATCCATTCATCTGCTGATGGACATCTAGGTTGTTTCCATGTCCTGGCTATTATAAACAGTGCTGCGATGAACATTGGGGTACATGTGTCTCTTTCAATTCTGGTTTCCTCAGTGTGTATGCCCAGCAGTGGGATTGCTGGGTCATAAGGCAGTTCTATTTGCAATTTTTTAAGGAATCTCCACACTGTTCTCCATAGTGGCTGTACTAGTTTGCATTCCCACCAACAGTGTAGGAGGGTTCCCTTCTCTCCACACCCTCTCCAGCATTTATTGCTTGAAGATTTTTGGATCGCAGACATTCTGACTGGTGTGAAGTGGTAACTCATTGTGGTTTTGATTTGCATTTCTCTAATAATGAGTGATGTTGAGCATCTTTTCATGTGTTTGTTAGCCATCCGTATGTCTTCTTTGGAGAAATGTCTATTTAGTTCTTTGGCCCATTTTTTGATTGGGTCGTTTATTTTTCTGGAATTGAGCTGCAGGAGTTGCTTGTATATTTTTGAGATTAGTTGTTTGTCAGTTGCTTCATTTGCTATTATTTTCTCCCATTCGGAAGGCTGTCTTTTCACTTTGCTTATATTTTCCTTTGTTGTGCAGAAGCTTTTAATTTTAATTAGGTCCCATTTGTTTATTTTTGCTTTTATTTCCAGAATTCTGGGAGGTGGATCATAGAGGATCCTGCTGTG
>NW_024079124.1:152-1028 GCF_014754425.2 Oryx dammah
AAGTATTGGAGTTTCAGCTTCAGCATCAGTCCTTCCGATGAGTATTCAGGACTGATTTCCTTTAGGATGAACTGGTGGGATCTCCTTGCTGTCCAAGGAACTCTCAAGAGCCTTCAACACCACAATTCAAAAACATCAATTCAGTGGCACTCAGCTTTCTTTATAGTCCAAATCTCACATCCATACATGACCACTGGAAAAAACAATAGCCTTGACTAGATGGACCTTGGTTGGTAAAGTAATGTCTCTGCTTTTTAATATGCTGACCATGTTGGTCATAACTTTCCTTCCAAGGAGTAAGCATCTTTTAATTTCATGGCTGCAGTCACCATCTGCAATGATTCTGGACCCCCAAAAAATAAAGTCTGACACTGTTTCCCCATCTATTTGCCATGAAGTGATGGGACCAGATGCCATGATCTTAGTTTTCTGAATGTTCAGCTTTAAGCCAACTTCTTCACTCTCCTCTTTAACTTTCATCAAGAGGCTCTTTAGTTCTTCTTTGCTTTCTGCCATAAGGGTGGTGTCATCAGCATATCTGAGGTTATTGATATTTCTTCCAGCAGTCTGGATTCTAGCTTGTGCTTCATCCAGTCCCGTATTTCTCATGATGTACTCTGCATATAAGTTAAATAAGCAGATTGACAATATACAGCCTTGACGTATTCCTTTTCCTGTTTGGAACCAGTCTGTTGCTCCATGTCCAGTTCTAACTGTTGCTTCCTGACCTGCATACAGATTTCTCAAGAGGCAGGTTAGGTGATCTGGTATTCCCATCTCTTTCAGAATTTTCCAGTTTATTGTGATCCACACAGTCAAAGGCTTTGGCATAGTCAGTAAAGCTGAAATAGATGTTTTTCTGGAACTCTCTTGCTT
>NW_024079129.1:0-1177 GCF_014754425.2 Oryx dammah
CAGGCCCAAACCACTTGCCAGCATCTGTGCTGGGGAGGAGAGCCCTAGGAAATTTTGGTCTCTCAAGCGCTAGAAGGTGAGCAGGGACCCAGCCTCCGCTTTGTGGGGCTGCCTCCCCCACCCAGGGGCCCTGGGAGCAGCCCGGTGCTCCCCGTGCTTCGCTGAGTAAGGGCGGCCAAGCACCAGTGGGAGAAGCCTTGCAGTTGGGCTTCCCTCCCGTCTGACACAGCGCTAAGTGCTGGAGCCCTTAGCAGGGTGAAAGCCACCAGCGCCTAAACCCTCCCCAAGGGCGCCTGGGCCCTACGTGCATAGGCAAGGCAGGAGAGGAGCTGAGGCCAGGAAGGCGCCAGTGGCGTCTCCCAACCTGGTGCAGCATGCTACTTCCTAGGCAGCAACACAAGCAGTGAGGCAAGTATGGGCTAATCTCTCCCAGGGCTGAGCAGCCTCACACCAGGGACTCTGCCAGATCGGGCCTCTGAGCAGAGCTGGAGCTCTGCCGTTCTAGAGACGCACTTGGGATCTCCCATCGAGGCCTTGCAGACACACGCATCTGGGCTGCCTGCTCCTCCCCTGATGAGGCTCCCTTCCCAGCGTGCTGTACATTCGTCTTCCATGAGGGGGCGCCACGTGCCTCCCGGAGGTCTTGGCTCCAGGGCTGCTTCCTGAGCTGGGGTTGTGGGAGGGAGCTCAGAACCGCAGGGGAAGGCCCAAACCACTTGCACGCGTCTGTGCTGGGGAGGAGAGCACTAGGGAAACTCCGTCTCTAAAGCGCTAGAAGGTGAGGAGGAACCCAGCCTCCGCGTTGTGGGGCTGCCTCCCCCACCCAGGGGCCCTGGGAGCCGCCCGGTGCTCTCCGTGCTGCGCTGAGTGTGGGCGGCCAAGCACGCGAGGGAGAAGCCTTGCAGTTGGGCTTCCCTCCCTTCTGACACAGCGCTAAGTGCTGGAGCCCTTGGCAGGGTGAAATCCACGGGCCCATAAACCCTCCCCAAGGGCGCCTGGGCCCTAGGTGCAAAGGCAAGGCAGGAGAGGAGCTGAGGACAGGAAGGCGCCAGTGGCGTCTCCCAGCCTGGGGCAGCATTCTCCTTCCTGGGCAGGAACAGTAGCAGCGACGCAAGTCTGGGCAAGTCTCGCCCAGGACAGAGCAGTCTCCCACCAGGGACTCTGCCAGATCTGGCAA